>NC_091952.1:226979914-227279914 GCF_031021105.1 Erythrolamprus reginae
GTTTCTATTGAACAAATGTCTCTCATGGCCAATTTCCTGGGACCTATTGTTGTTAATACAGCTATCTCCTGTTTACCAGAAAGCAAGGTCTTTTATCACAGCCTTCATCCTGTTTACCCCAGGCACTGTAAATTATGTCTTTTGATCACACAGTTCTTTTCCTGTTGACACATCCTTGTTATCTGAGGAGAGTTCTGAATCATTTTATGGCCAGTCACTTCCTAAGCAGATTCCACCAGAAGTACAGACTTATCTTATGTGATTAGTAGGTACAGTCCTGTCCTGGCTAATGGAATAAAAGAGTATAAAGCATTTATGTCAGAAGTACAGATATCAAATCCTATCCTAACATTATGCTATGGCAGCTACAATATTTGTGTCAATGTGTTGATGATGCCCTCCAACCTGCTTTATAGTCTGTTGTGTGCTGTTCCATTTTGTTTTCTTTATATCTCAAAGGTCCATTATTTCTGTCCTCTAATGCCAGATGAATTGGGTAGAGCAATTGCAAAATTCTTAGTGGGGGATGCTGTGGAGACAAATCAATAGTATTTTGATATTACTCTTTTCTTCTCTTCTCTTCTCCCTCTCCCTCTCCCCTTCCCTCCTCTTCCCTCTCTTTGCAGGTCATAGTGTCATATAAGGAAATTAAGTCCTGAAGTTATGGTTCTCCAACTAAAATTTTTGCATTCATCCTCTGCAGCTGCAGAGAATTTAACTTAATCATAATTCTCCCTGGTTTACTGTCATTGCAGTACAGTAATTTGAAAAAGGATCAGGAGGAGCCTGGAGGCTCAGGAAAAACCTCAACATTTCTCAACATTTATCAGATGTGGAAAAGGGGGCACTTGTTGCTTTAGCTTAGGGAGCTTAAGGAATGTTTGAATCAAATATGTCTCTGGCAACTTTTCAAGTGGTTTTAAAAAATTCAGTAGACTTTAGCACCAGCAAAGTAACATCTGTTCCACTTTAACCCAATTTCTGGCCTTTGAGCAAGGTGCTTCAAGTACATTTATTTATTGACAATATTTGTAATCTGCCCAATGCTAATGGACTGTAAGTTGTCAACTTGAAAGCAAAAGAATACACTACCAAGGGCCTTAAAAGTAACAGCTTGTACTTTACTTTAAGCTTGAAGGCATCCAAACACATGCAAAGTTAAGTCTTCTAAACAAAGAAAGGCCATATAAGTGCCATTTCTACAGCTAAGCCATAGATTTATAGATGCAGAAAGCAAATGCTTGCCAAATTGATTCCAAGAAAATGTAGCATAGAATAGGACAATTAAAACCAACAGCAGAGGGCAGACTTTATTTATTTATTTTATTTTATTTATTTATTTATTTTGTCCAATAAACAATGAGGGTTTTAGTGGGTATATATCTATACACACATAGTAAAATACATGATGAAGGTTATAGAGGAGATACTCATAGTAAAATATATCTACGAAAGAATAGAAAAGAAGATATAGTAATAGAACATATCAATGAAAGAATAGAAGAAGAGATATAGGAATAGAAGAAAGGTATAGGAGATATAGGAGAGCAATAGGACAGGGGACGGGAGGCACTCTCGTGCACTTGTACTCGCCCCTTACTGACCTCTTAGGAAACTGGATAGGTCAACCATAGATAATCTAAGGGTAAAGTGTTGGGGGTTTGGGGATGACACTATGGAGTCCGGTAATGAGTTCTACGCTTCGACAACTCGGTTACTAAAGTCATATTTTTTACAGTCAAGTTTGGAGCGGTTAATATTAAGTTTAAATCTGTTTTGTGCTCTTGTGTTGTTGTGATTGAAGCTGAAGGCAGGCAGGACGTTGCAGCATATGATTTTGTGGGCAATGCTTAGATCTTGTTTAAGGCGTCTTAGTTCTAAATTCTCTAGGCCCAGGATTGAAAGTCTAGTCTCGTAGGGTATTCTATTTCGAGTGGAGGAGTGAAGGGCTCTTCTGGTGAAGTATCTTTGGACATTTTCAAGGGTGTTAATGTCTGAGATGCGATATGGGTTCCAAACAGATGAGCTGTATTCGAGGATGGGTCTGGCAAAAGTTTTGTAAGCTCTTGTAAGCAGTGTGAGATTGCCAGAGCAGAAGCTACGTAGGATTAGGTTTACAACTCTTGAAGCCTTCTTGGCTATATTGTTGCAGTGGGCTTTGGCACTTAAATCTTTTGTTATTAGTATACCAAGGTCTTTAACCGAGTGGGGATTATCTGTGATAATCCTATTATTTCATTTTCATTCATTTCATTTATTGGATTTATATGCCGCCCCTCTCCGAAAACTCGGGGCGGCTAACAACAGTCATGAACAATGTACAGTAAAAATCCAATACTAAAAACTAACTTAAAACCCCTTAATATATAAAACCAGCATACGTACAAACATACCATACATACAGTTGTATCAGCCTAGGGGGAGAAGAAGTCTTAATTCCCCCATGCCTGGCGGCAGAGGTGGGTTTTGAGTAGCTTACGAAAGGCAAGGAGGGTAGGGGCAGTTCTAATCTCTGGGGGGAGTTGGTTCCAGAGGGCCGGGGCCGCCACAGAGAAGGCTCTTCTCCTGGGTCCCGCCAAGTGGCATTGTTTCGTTGACGGGACCCGGAGAAGACCCACTCTGTGGGACCTAACTGGCCGCTGGGATTCGTGCGGCAGAAGGCGGTTCCTGAGATAATCTTGTCCGGTGCCATGAAGGGCTTTATAGGTCATAACCAACACTTTGAATTGTGACCGGAAACTGATCGGCAACCAATGCAGACTGCGGAGTGTTGGTGTGACATGGGCATATTTGGGAAAGCCCATGATTGCTCTCGCAGCTGCATTCTGCACGATCTGAAGTTTCCGAACACTTTTCAAAGGTAGCCCCATGTAGAGAGCGTTACAGTAGTCGAGCCTCGAGGTGATGAGGGCATGAGTGACTGTGAGCAGTGACTCCCGGTCCAAATAGGGTCGCAACTGATGCACCAGGCGAACCTGGGCAAACGCCCCCCTCGCCACAGCTGAAAGATGTTTCTCTAATGTGAGCTGTGGATCGAGGAGGACGCCCAAGTTGCGAACCCTCTCTGAGGGGGTCAATGTTTCTCCCCCCAGGGTAATGGACGGACAGATGGAATTGTCCTTGGGAGGCAAGACCCACAGCCACTCCGTCTTGTCTGGACTGAGTTTGAGTTTGTTGACACCCATCCAGGCCCCAACAGCCTCCAGGCACCGGCACATCACTTCCGCTGCTTCGTTGACTGGACATGGGGTGGAGATGTAAAGCTGGGTATCATCGGCGTATTGATGATACCTCACCCCATGTCCTTGGATGATCTCACCCAGCGGTTTCATGTAGATGTTAAATAGCAGGGGGGAGAGGACCGACCCCTGAGGCACCCCACAAGGGAGAAACCTAGAGGTCGACCTCTGACCCCCCACTAACACCGACTGCGACCGACCGGAGAGGTAGGAGGAGAACCACTGGAGAACAGTGCCTCCCACTCCCAACCCCTCCAGCCGGCGCAGAAGGATACCATGGTCGATGGTATCGAAAGCCGCTGAGAGGTCAAGAAGCACCAGGACAGAGGACAAGCCCCTGTCCCGGGCCCGCCAGAGATCATCCATCAACGTGACCAAAGCAGTTTCCGTGCTGTAACCGGGCCTGAAACCCGACTGCTGGGGACCTAGATAATCGGCTTCTTCCAAGGACCGCTGGAGCTGGAGTGCCACCACCTTCTCGACAACCTTCCCCATGAAGGGAAGGTTGGAGACTGGACGGTAGTTATTGAGTACGGCTGGGTCCAGGGAGGGCTTCTTGAGGAGGGGGCGCACGAGCGCTTCTTTATAGAGTGTTGGAAAAACTCCCCTCCCCAAGGAAGCGTTGGTAATCTCCTGGGCCCAGCTCCGTGTCACCTCTCGACTGGCCGAAACCAACCAAGAGGGACACGGATCCAGTGAACAGGTGGCAGAACTCACAGCTCCAATGGCCTTGTCCACTTCATCAGGTGTCACCAAGTCAAACTCCTCCCAGACAGATGGACAAAGACGTTTAGCCCCAGTCACCTCGACTGACTCGTTGTCAGTCGACTCTGTTTTACAATTGGAGTCGAGATCGGCCCAGATCCGAGCGATTTTATCAGCGAAAAACGTGTTAAAGTCCTCGGCACTACTCTGTAAGGGCTCCCCAACTCCCCCCTGATTAAGAAGGGAGCGGGTCACCCTAAACAGAGCGACCGGGCGGGATTCCTCTGATGCAATCAAGGCGGAATGATACGCGCATCTTGCCGCCTTGAGCGCCACTTTGTAAGTCTTAATAAAAGCTCTTACAAGTGTTCGATCGGATTCGGACTTACTCTTCCTCCATCGCTTCTCTAGACGTCTCTTCTGGCGCTTCAACTCCCGGAGCTCCTCGTTGAACCATGGAGCTCTACGGGGTCTAGCGCCATGGAGAGGTCGCAGCGGCGCAATTCGGTCAAGGGCCTCCGCTGCAGCCTTGTTCCAGGCCTCAGCCAGAGACTCTGCTGGACGGCGGACGAGTGTATCTGGAAGAACCCCAAGCGCCTTCTGAAAACCTTCTGGATCCATCAGGCGTCTGGGGCGGAACATCTTAATTGGTTCCGCCTCCCTGCGGGGGAGGATTGGAGCCAGGAAGTCAAGCCGCAGTAGAAAATGGTCTGACCATGACAAAGGCAACACTTCTAAGCCCCTTAGTCTCAGACCATTACTCAGTTGCTCAGAGAGGAATACCATGTCGGGTGAGTGCCCCCCCTCATGAGTCGGACCCTGAACTACTTGAGTCAGGTCCATGGCTGCCATGGTGGCCATGAACTCCTGTGCCAGTCCAGAGGATTCGCCGAGCGACGGCAGGTTGAGGTCCCCCAAGACAATAAGTCTAGGGAAACCCACCGCCAGCCCGGCTACCTCCTCGAGCAGCACAGGCAGGGCTTGTGCCACGCAGCTGGGAGGCAGGTACGTGAGAAACAAGCCCACCTGAACCCCTAAGTCCAACTTCACCAGGAGGGACTCGCAACCCGCAATCTCCGGAGCAACGAGTCTACGCAGGCAAAGGCTCTCCCTGGCTATAATAGCCACTCCTCCCCCCCTTCCCCGGGATCGAGGTTGGTGCCATATCTGAAACCCGGCTGGGCAAATTTCAGAGAGAGGAACTCCTCCCTCTGGGCCCAGCCAGGTTTCAATTACACATGCCAGGTCGGCCTCCTCATCCAGGATCAGATCCCGGATGAGGAGAGCTTTATTTACCACCGACCTGGCATTGAGTAGCAGCAACCTGATACCACCGACCTGGCATTGAGTAGCAGCAACCTGATTATGCTCTTTTTGATTTGATTTGATATGATATGTGTATGTATATCCTTGCTTTTATCACACTGATATACTGCCCCATGCATTGCCTTTTGTTCTTTAAACATTTCTCCTTTTCAAGATCTCAGTAATTCCATCCAGCCACAACTTTCCTAGGTTTCTTGTTCCTTTCATTCCATTCATTCTTACTTCATATGCAGTATTTATTTTGCAACTTGATCTTCACCGCTTCTTTTCATGCGATAAAACCACCTCCGTGCACTTTTCTCATATAGGTCCCTTAATTTCATATTCCATCCACATTCATTCAACACCCCTTCATTCTTTATTCAACCACTTTCTACTTTATCACACATGTTTTTCAAGTATCACGTCCTGCTTGCAATTCAACTTGCTTTTATGTTTCCCCAGATGTATCCAGCTCTCATTTCCACGTAACAAAGTGACTGTGGCACACTCTTATACAAAGCCATGTTTTCTTCTTTTGACAAGCATTCCTTCTTTCCATCAGACTTCATAGTATGCCCTTTCCTTTGTACCAGCATTTTCAAATCTTAACTTTTCTCCATTTGTTTCTTCTTGGTAAAATTCTACCAAGGTAACCAAATTTATCTACTTGCTCTACCTTTTCACAATTATATGTAAATTGCAATCATGCATCCAGTTTTCCCTATTAAATCAAGCAATGGTGTATCCTTGGTATACTAATTTTTAAATCCATGTTTCTTGCCACTTTTTATATTTACATTTGCAAATAATCGTCAGCTTTTACAAATATTTACATTAGTAAATAATTTCAGCTGTTAGGCAAAGCATAGTATCATCTGCCTAAAAAGATATATCCAGATCTCCAGCTGATACATCATGTACTTCCTTCTTTTACACCGGGGAAGTCAAGTTCTCCAATCTGTGGTGACTTGTATTTATATTTGTATTTATTAGATTTGTATGCCGCCCCTCTCTGAAGACTCGGGGCGGCTAACAACAATAAAAAAGACAATGTAAACAAATCTAATATTAAAAATAATCTAAAAAACCCCAATTTAAAGAACCAATCATACATACAAGCATACCATGTATAAATTCTATAAGCCTAGGGGGAAGGGAAAATTTCAATTCCCCCATGCCTGACGACAGAGGTGGGTTTTAAGGAGCTTGTGAAAGGCAAGGAGGGTGAGGGCAACTCTGATATCTGGGGGGAGCTGGTTCCAGAGGGTCGGGGCTGCCACAGAGAAGGCTCTTCTCCTGGGTCCCGCCAAATGACATTGTTTAGACTTCCTTCCTTTGGTGGGTTTGCAAATGTCATGATATATAATTATATTATATTAATGGGTAAAATCAAAAATACAAATGTACCTGGATTCAGAACATACTTCAATGAATAGTTCTAAGCCTCCATTAGGAGAAAAATGTTGGATGCAATATACCATTTGTTAGCTACTTACGAATCCCATGTTTGAATTTGGAAATGTTGTAGATTAAACTTGAGACTTTTTCTTCCAAGTCACATGTTCTAATAAATCACCATTGGCCATTTCTGGGCAGTTGGGTCCTAATTATTGTATAATATTAACCCTTTCATAGTTAAGAACCATAGGGGTAGTTCACTTAATGCAATAATTTTTGATACCTTGGCTAGGTAAAAAATGTATTATCGATGTTATAGTTTTATTTATGGAATCCAAAGCTGAATTATGTCAAATGAACTTAAACTGGAGTAAGAATAATCCTAGCCACACTGCTCCTTAAACTGAACTACTAAAACGAAGAGGTTAAAAATATTGCCACCTGTTGCCAGTCTCTTAAGCCATCTAATATGTCTGTTTATTAAAAGATCTGGAATGTCTCCCTTATGAATTCAGCTCGACCAGGAATAACATATTTTTAAGTGGTTACAGCCACACAGGAAAATTATTCTTGGATAAGTCAGACAGCCCTGTAACAGCACAGGTGTTCTACTTGTACAAGCCACAGCAAGAATATAAATTTTAAATAAATAAATGTGGCAATGCAAATTAAATAAATGGGGGAGGGACCTCCCTTCGCCTGTTTCAGCCCCAAAGCAAGTCTTACTATGAGCCAATATTCTTCTTAATAAATCTGGCACTGTTGCAACATCCAACCTTGTTATCATGCTGCTTTGAATTCCCTCAAGAATAGTAAAGTACAGTGGAACCCCGACATAAGAGCTGCTCTACTTAAGAGCAACTCGAGATAAGAGCTGGGAGGGGAGAGATATTTTTGTTCTACTTACAAGCCCAAATTCGAGATACAAGCGCCAAGGAGCTGTCTCCTGAAGCCAAACGCTAACTTCCGCGTTCGGCTTCAGGAGACAGCTGCGAAGCGGCGCGCGTGTTTTAAAAGGTTGCAGCCGGCCTGGGGGGCTCAGGGGGGTGCTTGCAGCTTTCTTTCTTGCTCTTTTTCTTTCTCTCTTTTACCTTCCCTTCCTCTATTTCTTCTTTTCTTTCTCCTTCCCACCTTCTTCCCTCCCTCCCTCCCTTCACTCATTCCTCTCTTACTCTCCCCTTTCATAAGTTTCCTTGCTTCCTTCCTCTGTTCCTGTCCCTTCCCCCTTTCTTTCTTTCTTTCTTTCTTTCTTTCTTTCTTTCTTTCTTTCTTGCTCTTTTTCTTTCTCTCTTTTACCTTCCCTTCCTCTATTTCTTCTTTTCTTTCTCCTTCCCACCTTCTTCCCTCCCTCCCTCCCTTCACTCATTCCTCTCTTACTCTCCCCTTTCATAAGTTTCCTTCCTTCCTTCCTCTGTTCCTGTCCCTTCCCTCTTTCCTTCCTTCCTTCCCACCCTCCGTCCATTCATTCACCCATTCCTCTCTTGATCGCTTAAAGCCGGTCCCTGGTGCAAAAAGGGTTGGGGACCTCTGTCCTACAGGATTGGGTGGCAGAGAAGTTGAACATATGTAAATTTAAAAGTTTAAGAAAGTTTATAAGTTAAGTGAAAGAAACTTCATTATTCATTTATATGTACATGTACATTTCTTCATTAAAAACATATCTTTCTGCATAATTTAGACTAACTTTGTGAGTTTTTTGAGGGCTGGAACCAATTAAAATTCTTTACATTAATTCCTATGGGGAAAAGTCGTTCGAGATAAGAGCTGCTCGACTTAAGAGCCCAGGTCCGGAACGAATTAAACTCGTATCTCGAGGTACCACTGTATTATAAAAGAGGATCTGGCATGTCAAGCAACAATGGAAGCACAATTGGCTTATGCTAGTATCTATAAACAACGACCCGCTTTCAAATCAGAAATAATTACTGTATGTATACGTCATATAAATACTTCCCTGTCTGCTATCCCATGTCTGTTTCCCCTAACATTCTACTTCATTAGGTTTACCAACTAAGGTTTCATTTATGAAGAAAGACAAATTTCAGAGCTAGATATGACCTGGAAGATAGAGAATGTGGGCATTTTGAGACGCTGCCCTAATAATTATAATCACGTTAGAGTATTTTGTGAGCAGTGAAGGACTGCAATTTTTTTTACTACCACACTGTGGGCATGGCTTATTTCATGGGTGTGGCTCGCTGGCTATGTCACCAGGTGGAAGTGGCTTGATGATCATGTGACCAGGGAATGGCTTAAAGATCATGCAACTGGCTTAAAGATGGCCAACTTGACGTCACTCACGTCAAGGGTTTGGGTTAGGGTTAGGGTGCCTGGCCTCTCCTTGCCTCAAAGAGATGAAATAGCATCTAAAATATGCTATTTAATTCTATGTATATATGCCATATGTGTACATACACATTACACACAGGCACACGAAAATATACATTATCTGCCACAGTATATAAACTGTATGTGTATGTACACACACACACACACACACACACACACACGCACAGCTCTTCTAAAATTATACACATTCAACCACATTTACTGCGATACGCAAAACATACCCAGAGCCCAGAAGGGAAAAAAAGAAAAACATTCAAAATGTTTCTACCGGTTCTGCATACCTTACTGTACCCGTAGGAGCCCATCACTGTTGGTGAGAGAGATGACAAGCTATTGAGAAGAAGGAGCCAGGGAACATGGAACATGTTGAATGGCTTTGAAAAGAGGAGGGGAAAAATGGTGTCTATCAGAAACCATTTTGCAGCTTCTACTGTTTCCCCACCCGCGTTTGCAGAGCTCAAACTTTTATTCTGTTTCAATGGGGAGAGTATGGTACAAGTAGTCCACAGATAACAATAGCAAGCACTTAGACTTATATACCACTTTACAGTGCTTTATTATAGCCCTTTGCAAACGGTTTACAGAGCCAGCATATCGCCCCCGACAATTTGGGTCCTCATTTTACTCACCTTGGAAGGATGGAAGGCTGATTCAACCTTGAGCCTGCTGAGATTTGAACTGCCAGTCAGCTGGCAGTCAGCAAAAGTAGCTTGCAGTACTGCACTTTAACCACTGTGCCACCGTGGCTCATAATAGCAACCATTCCTTCAGTCACTGAAGTTACAGCCAATCCTCAAAGTTGTAGCCATTACAGCATCCCTATGTTGACACGATTAAGATTCAGGCACTTGGCAACTGGCTTGCAATTATAATGTTTGCAGGGTTCTGTGGTCATGTGATTGCCATTTATGGTTTTCATCACCTGCTTCTGACAAGTAAAGTCAACGGGGAAGCCAGCAGGAGGTTGAAAATATCGATAATAAGATTATAATCTGACATTATGTTTAAGAACCGTATGAACGGTAGATGGAACTGTCAAAAATGCTGTCTTAAGTTGTCAAAGTCATGGGACACAGCAATTTATAAATGTGTTGCTTAGTGACAGAGATCCAAGTCCCAATTACCATAATTAACCAAGGACTACTTGTAGAAGTTTAAGGCATCCTGTTCAAACCTTTAAGGCTACATCCCTCTGAAACCTAGCTCGCTCTAATATCTGTCTAATGGAGGACCCAACATAAAGGCAAACCATTGGCAGCCATCGAACCAAATGGAAATCCCATTTCTTAAGAGAAGGAAGTGCTACCTGGGATTTGATGTTAGTTTGGAATGCAGACATCTCTCCTGACATTTTGGAGAGTGAGTGTAGAGGGTATACAAAAGATGTCAGTATACATCTGTAATTGGAGGTGGGATCGGTAGTAGATTATGGAAAGACCTCTGCTTTAGAACTTGAGAACTTCCTGCAAAACCATTAAAAGGATGTCATAGATCAATGATGGCAAACCTATGGCACAAGTGCCACAGGTGGCACGCAGAGCCATATCTGCTGGCACGCGAGCCATTGCTCTAGCTCAGTATTTCCCAACCTTGGCAACTAGAAGATATCTGGACTTCAACTCCCAGAATTCTTCAGCCAGCATTTGCTGGCTGGGGAATTCTGGGAGTTGAAGTCCAAATATCTTCAAGTTGCCAAGGTTGGGAAACACTGCCCTAGCTCAGTGTGTGTCAGCCAACTGATTTTTGGCTTGCACAGAGGCTCTGGGAGGGCATTTTTGGGTTCCAGAAAGCCTCTGGGGGGGTGATGGGGGAGGCGTTTTTACCCTCCCCCGGCTTCAGGGAAGCCTTTGGAGCCTGGGGAGGGTGAAACACGAGCCTACTGGGCCTACTAGAAGTTGGGAAACAGGCCATTTCCAGCCTCCAGAGGGCTTCCAGGCATTGAATTATGGGTGTGGGCACTCACACATGCGCGATAGCGCATGCCCATGCTTTTTCGGCACCCGAGGAAAAAAAGGTTCACCATCCCTGTCATAGATAAATCACCTGACCTGGTAAACTGACACTTCTTTGATATGCAAACATTCAATCTTCTCTGGGAAAAAGCAGCTCTTGAGATACTGAGGGTACCCCTGAAGAACTACTTCTGAAGAAGGTTTGGAAAACATCTTAATTCTTTTATGTGGTCTCATTTACTTTTGTTGGGAAACTGCTGGCCCTGCCTGCTAATCTGTTACTGTTTTAATGTTTAATAGTGAAGCTTCTATTATCTTGTTATTGTGACTTTCTCTGGCTACTATGGTATGACTGAACTGCATTTCGGAGCATTTTTTGGTAAATAAATTGATGACATTTTCAGTGAAAAGAACAGAGGTAATTCCCCCAACTGTTGTGAAACAGTAATTATGTGACTGAAAATAGATTGCTGTAAAGTATTAGGATTTGTAGGATAGGATTGCTTAAAAAATATACTAATTTCATTTATTAGTGTTCAATTTAGCTTTAACTGGACCAGCAGAGGGCACTGTGGTGTGGCATTTCAAGCAATATGGTATAAAAAAATTGGCTTAGTTTAGTAGTGTAATGCTGCTCAATTATTTTCTGTTATGCACCCCCCCCATTTAAAAGTTCTGGTTTTTTTAAAATAAAATAAAATATCACAATCGTTTTTATTTTCCTATATGTTAGTGAAATCTTATAATACCAAATGCATAAATAGTCGCAGAATTTTAAAAGTCTGTCTAATAATAATGCTGACTCTTCTATATGGAGATTTACTATCAAAAGTATATTCTATCTCTCCAACAGTTTTGGATCTAGAAAATTTGGTTATAAACTGCTTAGTTACTTCCGACTAATCAGAATAATTGGAAAATTATAAATCTTGCTCAACCTTGAGAACTTCTTCACCAAATAGAAATACTGTTAACAATTATGGAAGTTGAAATTGTGTACCTGGATAGTCCCTACACTGCAAAAGCTATTGTATCCCGTCTTGATCCAAATTTATTCTTTTATTCTTGCAGAATTCTGCTCTGCTCCACATTAGGGAAAATGATGGACGGATGAACGCACAAAAAGAGTGAGTTTTCATACCAATTGGATTTGAGTGAAGTAGTAAACCGTAATCTGGTTTGTTCACTGATGGCTTAGTGTGATATTTGTCTAAAAATACATTGTTAAATGTGTAAAAAAAAATAATCAGAGAAAACTGTAAATATCTATGGACCCTGACTACAGGTCGACCACCAGAACTGTTCTAAAATTCTGAAATTCAGTCCAGATTTTGAGAAAAAAGATGCTGACCATAATCCCGAGGACCAAAAAAGGAAAGTCGCCATTCTCTTAGAGCAGTGATTTTCAACCTTTTTTGAGCCGCGGCACATTTTTTATATTTTAAAATCCTGGGGCACACTCTCCTCTCTTTTTCCATCCCTGTCTCCTCCCCACCCCTGTGTGTGTGTGTTTGTATACACACTTTTGAACCATTTCCAAAAACAGGTGAGGGCTGGGGTTTTTCTCTCTCTTATTCTTTGGATGCTTTTTATCATATGCTTTAAATCAAGAGTCACTTCTCTCTCTCGTTTGTTTCTCTTTCCTCTCATTCTCTGTCTCAATCATTTTCTCGTTTCTCTTTTTTTCCTCCCCTTTTTTGCTCATTTCTCTCTCCCTTCCTCTCCTTTTCTCTCTCTCTGTCTCTCTTGCTTTCTTTCTCTGACACTTGCTTTCTCTCTCTTTCTCTCTTTTCTTTCTCTTGCTTTCTCTCTCACTCTCTCTCTCTTGCTTTCTTTCTCTGACACTTGCTTTCTCTCTCTTTCTCTCTTTTCTTTCTCTTGCTTTCTCTCTCTCTCTCTCTCTTTCTTTCTTTCTCTGACACTTGCTTTATCTCTCTTTCTCTCTTTTCTTTCTCTTGCTTTCTCTCTCTCTCTTGCTTTCTTTCTCTGACACTTGCTTTCTCTCTCTTTCTCTCTTTTCTTTCTCTTGCTTTCTCTCTCACTCTCTCTCTCTTGCTTTCTTTCTCTGACACTTGCTTTCTCTCTCTTTCTCTCTTTTCTTTCTCTTGCTTTCTCTCTCTCACTCTCTCTCTCTTTCTTTCTTTCTCTGACACTTGCTTTATCTCTCTTTCTCTCTTTTCTTTCTCTTGCTTTCTCTCTCTCTCTTGCTTTCTTTCTCTGACACTTGCTTTCTCTCTCTTTCTCTCTTTTCTTTCTCTTGCTTTCTCTCTCACTCTCTCTCTTGCTTTCTTTCTTTCTTTTTCTTTCTTTCTCTCTCTCTCTCTCTCACACACACACACACATTCTCTCTCTCTGCAAAAAGTTGCGAGACCGGAACCTGAGCTTCCTTCTTCGCGGCACAACTGACCATGTCTCACGGCACACTAGTGTGCCACGGCACACTGGTTGAAAAACACTGTCTTAGAGTGTCGTGCCAAGATTCGACATAAGCACCTTGGTGGGATGGAGAGACATTGATAATGGGGTGCGATTCTCAATGGTTGAAAGCCTACCATTGGTGAATAACGTCACGTTAAATGAGACACAGAGAAACTCGAGTGACGTGAAGCTACAACCGGAAAGAGACAGTCTGCGCCTTGTGAGGCCAATGACACGCTAAGAAGGGAGAGTTTATAGTGCCAGTTGATACTTTGGTAGGTGGAGGGATGATGAAGATTTGCATAAATAGCACTGAGAGACAGAAATACAGTGTTCCCTCGATTTTCGCGGGGGATGCGTTCCGAGACCACCCACGAAAGTCGAATTTCCGCGAAGTAGAGATGCAGAAGTAAATACTGTACACTATTTTTGGCTATGAACAGTATCACAAGCCTTCCCTTAACACTTTAAACCCCTAAATTGCAATTTCCCATTCCCTTAGCAACCATTTAGATTATTACTCACCAGGGTTATTTATTAAAGTTTATTTTAAAAAGTATTTATTAAAGGCAGACAAAAGTTTGGTGATGACATATGACATCATCAGGGCGGGAAAAACTGTGGTATAGGGAAAAAAACGCAAAGTATTTTTTAATTAATATTTTTGAAAAAACGTGGTATACACTTTTCATGAAGTTTGAAGCTGCAGAAATTGAGGGAACACTATAATAATAATCCCGTCTTGATTATTGCAACGCTGGGGTTACCCTTGAAGAGTATTTGGAGACTCAAATTGTCCAGAATGTAGCCGTGTGAGTTGTCACGGGTGCACCTCGGTACACCCATATAACACCTATACTCTGTGAGCTGCACTGGCTGCCTATTAGTCTCCGGGCACAATTCAAGGTGTTGGTTATTACCTATAAAGCCCTCTATGGCTTAGGGCCAGACTATCTACGGGACCGCCTCCTGCCACATACCTCCTAGAGACCAATAAGACCACTCAGAGTCGGCCTCTTCCAGGTCCCATCAGACAAGCAATGTAGATTGGCGGGACCTTGGGGAAGGGCCTTCTCTGTTGCTGCCCTGGCTCTATGGAATCAACTCTCCCCGATGTCCGTACTGCTCCCACCCTGCTGGCTTTTCGTAAGGTCACGAAGACCTGGCTATGCCGGCAGGCCTGGGGGTCCTAAATCAACAACTAGCTTGACTACCAGTATGAATATGATTGTGTATGAATTGTGTATGCATGTGTTTTATTGAGTTGTTCTACTGCAACTTTTTACTAAGGTTTTATAATTTAGATTGTTTTTTTTCTTGACTTCTTTTTATTCTTGTTTGTAATTTTATATGGTAACTTTATATTGTTGTAAGGCGCCCTGAGTCCTTGGGGATTAGGGCAGCATAGAAGTCAAATTAAATTAAGTTAAATTAAATTAAATTAAATTCTCAGCGCTAACTTTGACCTGATTTGATATGGTGTGGTCTGAACTCTTACCTGTAGCATAAGCAGGGGTGGGCAGCAGGCAGGACGGGGTGGAATGCAGTTCCACCGGTGGAAATGCAGCTGTGTGCCCAGCTCCAGCTGACTATCCATCCCCCTTCCCATCCTCTTCCTCCTCCTCGGAAAGCGGCAGGGAGACCAGCACCAGCAGGAGTTGCAGGGGGCCCATTTCCTCCCCCCTCTTTTCTCAACAGCTGATCAGCACCTGTTCGCCTAGCTACCCAGCCTAAGGCAGGGAGCGACCCAGGAAGGAGAGCGCGGGAAACGCGAAGCAAATTGTCACCCCAGAGAGAGACACTGGTGAGGTTGTAAATCGAGGGCTTAACAGTTCACTTGAACGATGATGACTGTTCAAGCCACTCCCACCTGGTCACATGGCTGGCAAGCCACTCCTACCCAGTCACATGACCATCAAGCCATATCCACAAAATAAGCCACACCCACAGCGTGGCAGTAAAAATTTTGGCTGCCCATTACTGAGCATAAGTAAAGCTGAAGTTCATTCTTTTGAAAGTGTCTTGGCATCATTAAAGCATGGGTTTCGTTTAGCCGTTCCAAGACTGGCTAATTCCTGAGTTATGGGAAATGATTAAGAACTGCATCATCTAACATATAAATTAAAGGGATATGAAAATGGACAGAAGGCTCCTTGGGGGTCAGTGTGAAGAGTTAACAGTGTAAATATTTTTCAGAAGGTATTTATTTTATATGTGAAAAGAGCTTATGGGAATTGTAGGAACCCATAGGTATAAATCATTGGTCAGGACAAATACTAGCCTTACTCAAAGTGGTCCTTTTTAAAAAAAAATCAGAAAGAAGTAATGATTGAATCCAGATTTTGCTAGGTTTCCTTTTCAAGTCTTCCTTTCTGTGATGAGAATCTCTGATAAGAAGCAATTTACATGTGATGATCTCATTTGCTTATACAGCATTCCTTATTTCTTTTAAGCATTTATCATCATGCATGAAAGATACCGTGTGCGAGATTAGGGACCATTCAACCGTTGCTGATAGTCAGCACAATTTATGTTTGCATATACAGTATATTGAATGCATAACAAGAGGCTGGTCAACACTTTAGATTCAGGTTGGAAGACATTCTTTAAAATGTGCAGGAGCATAAAAGCAATCCTAAATTGCACTAACAGAGGGATGCAATCTAGGACAAGGGAGGTACTAATACCACTCTATAAATCCTTAGTTAGAGCACATCTAGAGTATTTTGGTCACCACATTACAAAAAAGACGTTGGAACTCTAGACAAAGCACAGAAGAGAGCAACCCGGATGATAAGCGGTCGGGAAACTAAAACATACAAAGAATGGCTGCAGGAACTGAGCATGGCCAGTCTGGTGAAGAAGGACCAGGGGTAGTATCAGTAATGTGCAGCCAAAGTTTTTACTGCCACACTGTGGGTGTGGCTTATTTTGTGGGTATGGCTTAATGGTCATGTGACTGGGTAGGAGTGCCTTTATTTATTTATTTATTTATTTATTTATTTATTTATTTATTTATTTATTTATTCATTCATTCATTCATTCATTCATTCATTCCTCTCTGCAGACTCGGGGCGGCTAACAACAGTGATAAAAAACAGCATGTAACAATCCAATACTAAACAACTAAAAAAAACCCTTATTATAAAATCAAACATACATGCAAACACACCATGCGTAAATTGTAAGGCCTAGGGGGAAAGAATATCTCAGTTCCCCCATGCCTGACGGCAGAGGTGGGTTTTAAGAAGCTTACGAAAGGCAAGGAGGGTGGGGGCAATTCTAATCTCGGGGGGGAGTTGGTTCCAAAGGGCCGGGGCCGCCACAGAGAAGGCTCTTCCCCTGGGTCCTGCCAAATGACATTGTTTAGTTGACGGGACCCGGAGAAGGCCCACTCTATGGGACCTAACTGGTTGCTGGGATTCGTGCAACAGAAGGCAATCCCTGAGATTATCTGGTCCGGTGCCATGAAGGGCTTTATAGGTGATAACCAACACTTTGAATTGTGACCGTAAACTGATCGGCAACCAATGCCGGCCATGTGACCAGGTGGGAGTGGCTTGAACGATCATCATCGTTCAAGTGAACTGTTAAGTCCCCGACTTACAACCTTACCAGTGCTGCTTGCTGGGGTGACAATTTGCTTCGCGTTTCCTGCGCTCTCCTTCCTGGGTCACCCCCCTGCTGCCAGAAGTATTAATGCTACCAGCGCCACTTCCACTCACGCCTTCTGCTTGCACCTCAGGTGGGAGGTGGCCGCGGGAGGCTGGAACGGAGTTGGGCAGGAAAGAGGGAAGCTCGTCCGAGGCCAGGAAGGTGGAAAGAGGAAAAAAGCAAGGAGCGCAGATGCAGCAGCAGGGAAAAAAAGGAGAGCCGAGCGAGACCAGCAATCCAGGAAGTGACAGCTGCCGATCAGCTGGAGCTGCGCATGCATCTTCATTTCTGCCGGTGGAACTGCGTTCCACCCTGTCCTACCTACTGCCCACCCCTGGGTGGTATGATAGCAATATTCCAATACTTGAGGGGCTGCCACAGAAAGGAAGGGGTCAGGCTGTTTTCCAAGGCACCAGAAGGCCAGACAAGGAATGGAAGATGACCAAAGAGAGATTCAACCTGGAAATAAGGAGGAACTTTCTGACAGTGAGAGCGATCAACCAGTGGAACAACTTGCCTGCAGAGGTTGTGAGCGCTCCAACAGTTGAGACTTTCAAGGGGAGATTAGACTACCACTTGTCCAAAGTGGTATAGGGACTCCTGCTTGAGCAGGGGTTGGACTAGATAAGTGTTTTTCAACCAGTGTGCCGCCGCACACTAGTGTGCTGCGAGACATGGTCAGGTGTGCCGCGAAGCTCAGAGAGAGAAATTTATTTATTTATTTATTTATTAGATTTGTATGCCGCCCCTCTCTGTAGACTCGTGGTGGCTAACAACAATAATGAAACAACATATAACAAATCTAATATTTAAAATAATTAAAAGACCCTTATTCAAAAAACCGAACATACACACAAACATACCATGCATAAATTGTATAGGCCTATGGGGAAGGGAATATCTCAATTCCCCCATGCCTGACGACAGAGGTGGGTTTTAAGAAGCTTATGAAAGGCGCAATTCTGATCTCTGGGAGGAGGGTGGGGGCAATTCTGATCTCTGGGAGGAGTTGGCTCCAGAAAGAAAGCAAGAGAGAGAGAGAGAAAGAAAGCAAGAGAGAGAAAGAAAGAGTGAGCTAGAGAGAAAGAGAACAAGAGAAAGAGAGCAAGAGAGAGAAAGACATAGAGGGAGGTAGGGAGCGAGAAAGAGAGCAAAAAAGAGAGGAAGGAAGGAAGAGAAAGAAAGAGGGATGGAGAGAGAGAGAAAAAAAGAGGAAGGAAGGGAGAGAAAGAGGGAGAGAGAAATAGAGCGAAAGGGAGGAAGAGAGAGAGAGAGAGAATTTTTGGTCCAAACTTTTTTTACCCCCCCCCCCGCTCAATGTGCCCCAGGGTTTCGTAAATGTAAAAAATGTGCTGCGGCTCAAAAAAGGTTGAAAATCACTGGACTAGATGACCTACAACTCTAATAATATAATATCTGTTTGCAATTCATTACAGCCAATGCATGGCTGTGCTGAATTCTCTCCAATGCCATCCTAAAGTGGATGGCTTTAACGAGTCACAGAGAGAGGCAGTGTTCATGCTCTCAGGTGTTCCAAAGGAATTCTTCCAAAACTTTATGTAGCCTTGATTGGCAGGTAATGTCAAATGGGAGCAAAGGACCATTCCAGCAGATACAATTTTATTTCTATCCTCTAAGCATGTTTCAATGCAATATGGGAAGAACCTTTCAAATTTGATTATCACACCTGGTGTGAAAGTGGAGCTGTTTTTGCAGGTCATCTGTGTAACACTCCATTTAAAGATAAGATGCTGAACAGAAAAGTTGCATGAAGTCATTCATTTTACAACATCAGGGATGTACAACCACCAACACCAGGGTCCCTCTAAAAGTTCAAGTTGTAATTTAAAATGCCTGCCATGTTTGAACTCATTGCCTTCTAAACACAAAGCATGTGTTTCGTTGGAAATCTTTCCCCAGGGATCTACTTTTGGAATTCCTAAATACAGGAATGCTTTTTAGAAGTGTTTCTCAGCCTTGGCAGTTTTAAGAACTGCTGGCTGGGGAATTCTGGGAATTCACGTGCACAACTCCTAAAGTTGCTGAGGTTGAGAAACCCTGCCTTATAGGTGTTGTGGTTAGCTCTGGCCCTGCTCCTGCCCCAAGGACTGTGGATGTGGGGGAGACATCCACATGCTGCAGGCCTGTTTTGTCCCCGGTGGAATCTGCTGATGAAGGGTCCTCTGACCAAGAAGACATGAGTGACAGGGAGGAGGAGAGTGTGGCAGACAGCTCAGAAGGAGATCAATTATCTAGCTCCTCCTTGGATTCAGAACAAGAGTTAATGATACAGCCAGGCATGCGGAGAGCGATGCATAGGCAACAACAATTGAGAGATTATTACCAAAGAAAATGAGGCCACCTGTGGTTGGGTGGGGCTGTGGTAATTAGTGAGGCTGCTATAAATAGCAGCCTGTGGGTTTGGCCATTGTGGAGGATTATCTGATCGTTGTGTTTCGTGACTGCTTTACTGACTTTGACCTTTTGTGTGCTGATTTTCCCCCGCTTTGAAACTAAACCAGAGCAAAGTGTGTTTCACTTTGTGAAAGAAGAAAGACTGTGAATTGCCTCACAGCTGCAAGATAAGTATCACAGAACTGATAAGGGACTTGTACAAATTACCAGTTTGTTTGGAGACGAGTGCTCTTTGCTATACCAAAAGAGGGCTTAGGTTAAGTGAATTTTCATTATAAAGAACATTGTTTTGAATTTTCAAACGTGTGTGTGTCTGAAATTTGTACCTGTGAATTTTTGGGAGGATTCTACCAGAGAGCCTGACAGAACAATAGGATACCTTTTTAAAAAAGGGGAACCCCAAAAGAGATACTGAGTTTACTGGGATAGGTTAGCTTTCTTATTTATTTATCCATTTATCCATTTATCCATTTATCCATTTATCCATCCATCCATCCATCCATCCAGTCAAGTACATATTGGTAGTATACAAAGATATAACAATTTGGGGGGACATGATCGAAACATTTAAATATATTAAAGGGTTAAATAAGGTCCAGGAGGGAAGTGTTTTTAATAGGAAAGTGAACACAAGAACAAGGGGACACAATCTGAGGTTAGTTGGGGGAAAGATCAAAAGCAACATGAGAAAATATTATTTTACTGAAAGAGTAGTAGATCCTTGGAACAAACTTCCAGCAGACGTGGTAGATAAATCCACAGTAACTGAATTTAAACATGCCTGGGATAAACATATATCCATCCTAAGATAAAATACAGAAAATAGTATAAGGGCAGACTAGATGGACCATGGGGTCTTTTTCTGCCGTCAGACTTCTATGTTTCTATGTTTCTATGTTAATTTCTTGCTTAAATCACTCTCAGATAGACTTTTTGGTTTGGAGAATTTCTGAGGGAGTTATGGTGAACTGAAGAAGAGTCCTTGAAAGCAGTGATGGTGAAGGCCAATGAACTGATCAGTAAACTCGTCCTTTGGAATCTTTCTGGATAAGGGAGAATAGGAGATTGCCCAGATGTGCTCCAGATGACTGTTCTATGCAAGGAGACTGCAGGACAATAGTTTTCTGAGGTTTGACTGCCAGGATCAACAGGTTCAGCCACAGTACTTACCAACTACAGTGGAGCCTTTTAAAGAACACTAAGATTACAAACCTCACTTTCTAATTACTTTTGGGAATTGCCCTTTAACCCATTTGGAATTATTAGAGACCTTTGGAATGAAAAGGTTTGAAAAGTCTTCATCAGGTGAGTTTATTTTCAACTCTGAACAAAAGAAAAAAATAATTATAAGCTTAAGACCTTAGAGAATTTGAAATAAACAGCAAAAAGCAAAAAAGATTCTGATGTAAGAAATTTATAATCTGATTAAGGATCCAGGTACATTTAGAATATTGACTTTATAAGATTTTGGAATTAATTATTAAAAAAATAAATAGCTTCTCATGGGAAACAGATTTGTTTTGACTATGCTGGTTATTGTAAGTCATAACAAGGATAAGTGATGATTTAGGGAGAACTAATTCTAAGCAGAAGAAAAAAATAAGCCTGTTCTTGATATCAGTTAATACTGGGACTTCAAAATGATGCACAATGTTGTAACATCAGAAATATTAAAGGCGATCTTTGAAAAATAGAGCCATACATTAGTAACCACAATATCAATATTGTCAGCAATATTGTCTGCTTTTAGGTATAGACTATGTCTAAAAGATATTAATGAAAGAATGGCAGATATGGAACACATTTTATCTGACAAGATACAGAAAGTATAGAATGTAGAAGTACAAATGATGGGCCAAGATAATGATTTGATAAAGGACATTTTACTGGATATATAAAAGAAATTGGCTGAAGTTTTAAAACTTCAAATATGACAAATGATAAACCAAGAGATCTGGAATGTTTAAAATTACAAGGGGAAATTAAACATTAAAAAAGAAATGCAAATGATAAACTAATGATCTGGAAAATGTTTTCTCAATGGAGCTATAAAACAGGCTTGTTAAAGCCTTGAAGAAATTTGTGTGGGATGAAGAAGAATTGAAGAGAAATCAAATCCTATGACAGCATTTGATTGTGTTAAAAATTAAGGTGATTAGAAACAAAAGAAAGGAGTATAAAGTTGTTTTTTTTCATCAAGGCAAAAATAGGATTTTTATTTGCAAAGTTTTGTCAACACTTTTTGGATTTTTGCTGACATCAAGATTTATGGATTTGCTGATAGATAAGATAGAATATGGGTAAAAGATGATTTTAACCCGATAAGTGGTGAAGAGTTATTAAATTTCTTTATAGAAGATTGGAAATCATTACTTTATATATTTCTTTTTTTGGTTATATTTTCTCTCTTATTTTTTTAATATGCTTTTAATTCTTTTTTCTCATTCATTTCACCTTCCATAAGGTGAAATTATTTTTTGTATTAGTTTTTACCGTTTGTAATTGCAGTTCGTAATAAAAAAATTCTAAAAAAGATAGACTCTTTGATCCAACTTCTATAATGGCTGATGGCCCTGATCGTAACAAATTTGTTAAAATTGCTGTTGAATGATCAAATAATTTCTTACAGGGGTGAGATAATTCAGTGAAAAAAATAAATAGTATATTTATCAGTTTTCAGCCTTGATTTATCAGTGCGGAGAGGGGCGGCATACAAATCTAAATAATAAATAAATAAATAAATAAAATATTTATAAAATAAAGTGTTAATGACCTAGAATCTGCCTCTTTTCCCCAACCTCAATCTTAAATGACCAATACAGTATTATTTTACGTTGCTATTTTTCACTTTAGTGTCTAAGATAATTTCCATTTGCATACTAGTTAGTAAGTGGCTATAGTTCTAGGTTTATTGGAAGCTAGTGTACTGTAATACAAACTTTGAATACAGTGGTACCTCTACTTAAGAACTTAATTCATTCCGTGACCAGGTTCTTAAGTAGAAAAGTTTGTAAGTAGAAGCAATTTCCCCATAGGAATCAATGTAAAAGCAAATACTGCTTGCAAACCCATTAGGAATGAAATAAAAGCTAGGAATTTGGGTGGGATGAGGAGAAAGAAGAAGAGGAGGAGGACAGTCGCTGCTGGAGGAAGAAGGTGAGGTGAGGAGAATAAAAAAAATCTAAAACTTTAAGGCTTAAAAAAAAGAGGGACTCTGAGGCAGTGAGGAGCAGCACGCGCCTCCCATACACCCGGAGTGAGGCTGCCTCCCTTACACTGCGACAGAGAGAGAAACCCAGGCGGGCGAGAGGGGGGAACCTCCCACTCCTTTGACCAAAAGGCAGCAGCAGATGCTGCTGCTACCTGTTTCCTTTCCTTCACTGTGTTGACTCCTGGGTTTGGCTGAAGTCCAGTTTATTCGGCCGGGGCAAAAGGCCCCCTTTTGCCTTTCCGTGCCCAGATGCTCTGGGAGGCAACAAAATGCTTTGTTCACTCTGGACTGCCAAAGCCTTTTAAGCGCCTCTGAAAGGCTCCTCTGGCAGCCCAGAAAAGCCTGAAATGGCTGGGATTAAAGGGGGAATGGCAGGAAACTGTCCGGGCCTTTGTGCTGCTCTCAAATTTCCTGGGAAATTTTTCAGGGCTCGGGTTCTTAAGTAAAAAATGGTTCTTAAGAAGAGGCAAAAAAAATCTTGAACACATGGTTCTTATCTAAAAAAATTCTTTAGAAGAGGCGTTCTTAAGTAGAGGTACCACTGTATTTGCATTTAAGGGGGAAAATAGTAAAAGTGCAGTTAATAAGGGAGAGTTTCTCTGAGATTAAATCCAGGACAGGTTAAATTCCTGTTTTGTATTACTTGAGTCCTTTGCCAAATATTTCCAGTTCATATAGATTTAGATAAGACATGCTGTGGAACTTGCAGAACTTTTTACTTTGACTTTTATAGCATTTATTAGGGCTATGAAAACAATACTTTGACATCTTTCTAATTAAATATTAATATTCACCCTTGAATAAGTAGGTGGAATGTCTGATCATTTTCATTAGACGTACTAAGTGGAAATACGATTCACATCATTATAGACCAGTTTCTTTTTCCTTTCAATTTTTTTTGTTATTTAGCATGTTAATATCCATTTTAAGATGTAAAATAAATCATCATTTAGCGTTTCAAGGGCCAGCTGCAGTGAGCTTTGGCCTTGGATGGTTCTCCTTCCCCCCTTTTTTACACCCACGAGAAAGGGGCTGAAAACGTCCTGTTTGAAAATAACCAAAATCTTAATTCTAAATGTGCTGAACCCAGGTTAATCCAAACAAGTTAACTAACTATAGTGCTTTGCTTATTGTGGATTTCTCCCTCCACTTCCCTGTATCTTGAATATATCAGTGCTTCTGCAGACATTGGCCAGAATGAAACTACAGTAGTCCCTCGCTATATCGCGCCTCACCCACCACTGCTTCACTTCATCGCGGGTTTTGAAGTCAGCGTTGGCACAGATACGGCGCTTAGAAGTTTGGAAGGGCAGGACAAGCCAACCAGCCCGCGGCTGGGCGAATGATGAGCGGGGCGGGGACTGAGCTCCGGCGGAGGCCCGTCCCCTCATTCAACCCGCCTCGCCAGTGCCGAGAAGGCAGTCTTTGGAGGCGCGCTTAGTGGTTGGCGGCGGTGATGGTGTGCTTGGGGTTGTAGAAAGAGCTGGGAAGGAGGAGAAATTCCCCATTGCGGATTTCACCTATCGCGGCCGGGTCTGGAACGTAACACCAGCGATAGGTGAGGGACTACTGTAGTTCCAAATAAATTTGGAGTTTATAAGGATTATTTACATCTGTAGTGAACAATCCTAATGAATGGGAAAAAAATCTCCAAAAACATCCCACAAAGAAACAATCTCCAGGGAATGGAGAAAGGAGGAAGAGAACTCATACATTTTATCCCACAATGCTATCCTTCCATATTGCATATCTTCATAGAAGCATCAAAGAAAACAAGGTATAATTCTTTTAAGAAAATACTGTTTGAGTTTCCAAACATCCCTCAACTCTTTCACACACTAACAGGACATTAGCCAGATGAGTACCAATGGATGCTGGTTGGCAGAGACATATCTCTCCCCCCCCCCTAATTTCCTCATCAATTCAGACAAATTTGTTCCTTCTACTATAATACCAGTAGAAGGAAGAGGCAAAAAACACAGGAAAAGATTTACAGATGCAATTAGGAAAACACAAGTAAGGGAAATTGCCTGTTTTCCCCATGGCTAGTTCTATGTGGCATGCTGCAGAGTCAGCTCACCTGATAGCCTGGTCACCCGCCAGCCAGATAGCAAAACCAGGGATGTTGTTTACATGGAGGTCCTGTAAACAAAGGTGAATTTAAAGTCTATGCTATGCAATTTATTAGCCTGGCTACATAGACAAAACAGCCACGGTTGCTGTTGGGATTAAAGGGTTTAAGCCCATCTATTTCATTGTTGTTACACTTACAATAATGTCTTCAACTGTAACAGAATACAGTGCCTTTTTAAACTGCTCATTAATTTTCAAGCTTTAATGTCAATTTATCATACCCTATCATGTAGTTTCATAGTGAAGCAGGGGTATCAGCTGGTTAGTCTCTTTATACAAGAAGGATTTTGTTAAACATGTGAGTTGTGAGTTTTTTTAAAAAAAATTCTTTATTGAAAATAAGCACAAAGGAAAGAAAAGGAGAAAAGAGGAAAATGGGAAAATAACACCTAATCGAATACAAATTTTGCTTTGTACATAATACATAATGAATATTGAATGACAAGAAACATAAGAAAAGAAAAGAAAAAATATATACATACATACAGTTTAAAGACATGTCAACCTATCTGTTGTCTATCATATCTCACAGCTTTTTTGTAGTTTACTATATGTATTGTTCCACTATTTGCTATTTACTATTTTCTTATTGAGTTTTCTAAGTTGTGTGGGATTCAGAATGGGCTAATGAAATGATACTTTAAATAATAATGGGGCTGTATTTAATTGGCAGTATTCTATTTTATTTTTTGAAATAATTTGTACAGGTACCTAACAGTAATGACTCTGGGGGATATATTTGGATTAAAGCAAGACCTAGAAGCGAATGGAACACAATGATATAAATGTCAGATAGTCATAAAAACACGGAAACGGCAAGACTAATATTGATACATTTTGCACTGCAATACTATTGGCTTAAAAAAAGACAAATGGGGCTCTCTTTACATAGGTCCACCTTTAAAGAACGTTTGTAAACTGCAGCTAGTCCAAAACGCAGCTGCACGAACCATCATGGGCCTTCTGAGGTATATCCATGTGTCACCATCACTCCGCGAACTGCATTGGCTACCGATTGGTCTCCGAACACAATTCAAAGTGTTGGTTATGACCTATAAAGCCCTATATGGCTTAGGACCAGATTACTTACGGGACTGTCTTCTGTGTCATATATCCCAGCGGGTGGCCAGAGCCCACAGAGTTAGCCTTCTCCGGGTCCTGTCAGCCAAGCAATGTCGCCTGGTGGGTCCTAGGGGAACGGTCTTCTCTTGTGCAGTTTCCGGCCATCTGGAATCAACTCCCCCCAGAGATTCGCACCATCCACACACCCCTGGCCTTTCATAAGGCTCTAAAAACACACCTCTGTCAGCAGGCCTAGGGCCATTGAGCATTGCCACCAGCTCTGGCTGACAGTATGAGTGAATGTGTGTGACTGGTTTTTAGTTGAATGGTTTTAATTGTTGGATTTTTATATTAGATTTGTATTGGGTTTCTTACATTTTGTATTTTTGTATTGACTTTACTGTGTAAGCTGCCCTGAGCCCATTGGAGGAGGGCGGCCTAGAAAACTAGATAGATAGATAGATGATAGATAGATAGATAGATAGATAGATAGATAGATAGATGATAGATAGATAGACGATAGATAGATAGATAGATAGATGATAGATAGATGATAGATAGATAGATAGATAGATAGCTAAATAGATGATAGATAGATAGATAGATGATAGATAGATAGGTAGATAGATGATAGATAGATAGACGATAGATAGATAGATAGATAGATGATAGATAGATAGATAGATGATAGATAGATAGATAGATAGATAGATAGATGATAGATAGATAGATAGATGATAGATGGATAGATAGATAGATAGATAGATAGATAGATAGATGATAGATAGATAGATAGATAGATAGATAGATAGATGATAGATAGATAGATAGATGATAGATAGATAGATGATAGATAGATGATAGATAGATAGATGATAGATAGATAGATAGATGATAGATAGATAGATAGATGATAGATAGATAGATAGATAGATAGATGATAGATAGATAGATAGATGATAGATAGATAGATAGATAGATGATAGATAGATAGATGATAGATAGATAGATGATAGATAGATAGATAGATGATAGATAGATAGATAGATAGATAGATGATAGATAGATAGATGATAGATAGATAGATAGATAGATGATAGATAGATAGATGATAGATGGATAGATAGATAGATAGATAGATAGATGATAGATAGATAGATGATAGATAGATAGATAGATGATAGATAGATGATAGATAGATAGATGATAGATAGATAGATAGATAGATGATAGATAGATAGATAGATGATAGATAGATAGATAGATAGATGATAGATAGATAGATGATAGATAGATGATAGATAGATAGATGATAGATAGATAGATAGATGATAGATAGATAGATAGATGATAGATAGATAGATAGATAGATGATAGATAGATAGATAGATGATAGATAGATAGATAGATAGATAGATAGATGATAGATAGATAGATGATAGATAGATAGATGATAGATAGATAGATAGATAGATGATAGATAGATAGATAGATAGATAGATGATAGATAGATAGATGATAGATAGATAGATAGATAGATAGATAGATGATAGATAGATAGATGATAAATAGATAGATAGATAGATGATAGATAGATAGATGATAGATAGATAGATTGATAGATAGATGATAGATAGATAGATAGATGATAGATAGATGATAGATAGATAGATGATAGATAGATGATAGATAGATAGATGATAGATAGATAGATAGATAGATAGATGATAGATAGATAGATAGATGATAGATAGATAGATAGATAGATGATAGATAGATAGATAGATAGATGATAGATAGATCTATCTATCATCTATCTATCTATCATCTATCTGATAGATAGATAGATAGATAGATAGATAGATAGCTAAATAGATGATAGATAGATAGATAGATAGCTAAATAGATGATAGATAGATAGATAGATGATAGATAGATAGATAGATAGATGATAGATAGATAGATAGATAGATGATAGATAGATAGATAGATGATAGATAGATAGATAGATAGATAGATGATAGGTAGATAGATAGATAGATAGATGATAGATAGATGATAAATAGATAGATAGATAGATAGATGATAGATAGATAGATAGATGATAGATAGATAGATAGATAGATGATAGATAGATAGATGATAGATAGATAGATAGATGATAGATAGATAGATAGATAGATGATAGATAGATAGATGATAGATAGATAGATGATAGATAGATAGATAGATGATAGATAGATAGATAGATAGATGATAGGTAGATAGATAGATAGATAGATAGATGATAGATAGATAGATAGATAGATAGATGATAGATAGATAGATGATAGATAGATAGATAGATGATAGATAGATAGATAGATGATAGATAGATGATAGATAGATAGATGATAAATAGATAGATAGATAGATAGATAGATAGATTAAACAAACAAACAAACAAACAAAGTCTTGAAAGGCAGGAAAAATGGTATCTGTCTTAGTGAGTCCGAATATGAAAACTATCAGTCAGAAATCCAAAGAAAAAAGAATCTTTCTGAAGTTTAACATTTTATCTCCAAGACTTAAAAGTTGCCCGATGGAAGATTGTTACCTAGTTTAATCAAGGAGGCATGCAAAGTTTTTATTGCCATTTAGCTCCTTTTTACAAAAATAGCCTTTGGATTCATGAAAATTATATCATCTCTCTATTCGCTGACAGGTCACTGCATTTCAACCCATGGATGTCGCTAGTGCTGAACTGCTAATGACATAACTCATTTAACTTTCCCCCTCTTGCTGTGTTAGTGCAAATGCAACTGTAAATCTTGTTGACTATTACTTGTATATGGGTTGGAAGCAAGTCACATTTTGGCTCAGACAACACAGGAACAATACATGCAGCACAACTAAATCCCATTAACTGTCTTTTGCATTCCTCTTGATGCTCATAGAATATGCTTTGGTCCCCGGCAATTGGCTTCTAAAAATATTAATACAAGATAAACTGGCATCAGCTCAAAATAATGCATTTAATTACATTTGTATTTCAGTAATATTTCATAATATTCTGCAATCCAAGGTGAAGGTGTTAACTTTTCCTAGTCAAAAAAGCCAATGTAGAAGAATGACAACCTTCTCTCTTAATCTTGGCATGGGGCAAGACATTTAGGGACTTTGGGAGGTATCCAGTGTTCTGTCTGGGTCACTCCGGAGGCTATGACCAACCCAAAAAGATAAGCCAGACACACCGGTTGAATTCAAACACAGTTTTATAATGATAAAGAGAAAAGAAGCCAACAGAAAATGTCCTTACAGATCAGGAAAACACTGGAACTCCAAATAGATACACGAAGGCAATTGTTCATACAGAAACACAGGATCCTTAATGCCAAATGAGGCTGTTGCTAACAGACACCAACCTCCCACGGGTCTTCAAGACTGCTGGGCCACGAGCCAGGAACAAAAACGCTGAGAGAAAATGCAGATAACAGCAACTCCACTTGATAACACTCCACTCTGCCAAAAGGATTTGCCTGCCTTATAAACCCTTCCCTGCTAATGAGGACCACACCCAACCCCCTGGTGTTCCTCATTCAACGCTGATAATATCTATTAGGTTGATGTCTCCTTTGATCTATGCGTCTCTGTCGCATACTAATGATAGCTTGTGCGTCGTCATCCAGGGACTCCAGAGAATTAAAGCTACTTGCTGGAGAGAGCCCTTCCCCAGGGCTCCCAGGCCTTTCATCATTATCACTTTCGTGACTGCTGTCTGACTGCCAAGAACTCTCCTCTCCACTCTCAGCCTCCCCCGGGCATGGAGTCAGTAGAGACGCAGTTGGTCTTTGATCTGACTCAGGCTGAACCACAACATCCAGTAAATCCATAGCAATAGCACTTAGATTTATATACAGCTGTACAGTGCTTTGCAGCCCTTTCTAAGCTGTTTACGATCAGCCTATTGCCCCCAACAATTTGGGCCCTCATTTTACCCACTTTCAGGAGTTTCTGCATTCTTTTAAGAATTGTTATGTAAATAGAACCTGCATCAAATGCATCTGAATCCTAGCAATGATGTGTCATAAATAAATCCTTCAGCACCGGTCAGACATAACTGCAAATACAGTGGTACCTCTACCTACAAACGCTTCTACTTACGAACTTTTCTAGATAAGAACCAGGTGTTTAAGATTTTTTTGCCCCTTCTCAAGAACCATTTTCCACTTACAAAACTGAAACCGTAACCAGAAAAGGCAGGGAGAAGCCTCCCTGGGGTCTCTCTAGGAATCTTCTGGGAGGAAACAGGGCCTCCACCCTCCCTGTGGTTTCCCCAATCATACACATTATTTGCTTTTACATTGATTCCTATGGGAAAAATTGCTTCTTCTTACAAACTTTTCTACTTAAGAACCTGGTCACAGAATGAATTAAGTTCATAAGTAGAGGTACCATTGTACTGAATTTTAATTCCTACTAAGTCACTCAAGGCATCTCTATTAGGCCAGCAGTAATATAGGAAGATGTTGGAGGGGAAGCATCACTTTAGTGGCAATACATATTTTATCCTGCAAGAGAAAAAGGCAAGGGTTGAAATATAAAGTGATTGACAATATAATGCCAGTACATGGGCTCCTCAGATGGGGATGGTGCTCATCATATTGCTGAGAAAGAATTGAAGATCTTTTAGAGTGGTCATGGTATTTATGACGAGGAAACGTTAAAGCCTTTAGAATGTCTAGATGCTGATGCTATGGACAGATCACAAATTGCTCATGTACAAGTCCCAAGTCAAGATAAAATGAAAGAAGAAAGTCAACCAGATCCCATGATTGATTTTGAGCATATATTCACCATTTTCAAGAAGAACATCAAGAATTGCTTTTAGATTTTTACTTTGTTGATTAGAAACCAGAGGAACTGTGAATCAATTAAATATACACTGCTCAAAAAATAAAGGGAACACTTAAAAAAAACAGAATATAACTTCAAGTAAATCAAACTTCTGTGAAATCAAACTATCCACTTGGGAAGCAACACTGATTGACAGTCAATTTGCTGTTGCGCAAATGGAATAGTTGTGCAAATGAAATATTCAATGAGAATATTTCATTCATTCAGATCTAGGATGTGTCATTTGAGTGTTGCCTTTATTTTTTTGAGCAGTATATTTTAAAGGATGAATTAAGCAGTCAAAAATCAAGAAACAGAAGGCAGCAAATTACCGTAAATAACAGGACAAACAAATGGAAATATCTGAGAAGATTAAAAAAAACCCAAAAAACAAGATATGAGGAAGGAATTTAGCAAAGAACTTCAGGAAGTTATTAGAAGGGACAAGAAACACTATTACAAGATTTTAAAGACACTGAAGTGGGAAACAGGCATAGAAAAACAAGGAAAGTCTTCCAAAAGATCCTCAAACTCAGAAGGAGTTTCCAATCTGAAACCGGTATGCTAAAAATACCCATGGATAGATAGAAACTGATTCAAAGAAGAGCAAACATAGATGGAAGGAAAATGCTGCAATTTTGTACATTAACAGGTCAATATCTGTTCTGTATAGCTATTTACAAAAACCTCTAGAATATATGATGTAAGAGCAGGACTCCAGTCATTACCATGCTAGAAGGCTACAGAATTGATAGACTTAACCAAGCTATATTAACACATCTGTATAATTTCAGTACCTAATAGATTGGAAGAGGCCAATCTATATATTTGTACCAAGGCATATTTAATAGAGTGTGCAAAGTATTATACAATATCTTTAATTTCAAACAACTAGCAAAATAATACTTAGGGTTACCTAACACAGATTGGAACCCAACATAGACAGGAAAATGGCAGATGTTTCAGGTGACTTTAAAAACATGTAAAAAAAGTATATAATGTACTATAATGTGTGTGTGTGGGGATTGGAAATGTTGGGGAAAAATTGCTTTTTGTTTTCAGGGTCCACGAACAAGGGCAGATGGACTGGCACCAATCTGAACAGATCTAGCAATCACACTCTGCCCTCTAAACCTGTCTGTGACTGTAACTGAGAAGACCAGCAGAACAGCTAAGATCAGTTCATTTCTAAGCACACAAGCTGTGTTACCATGTGTGAAGGAGGCACTTGGAGCCTCGCCAGCTCTATAGTATTGGACTCATTCCTCCAAGTGTGCCATAGAATTATTTCCCTCAAGACAGTCTGCTGGAGTTTACAGGAATTGTAATAGAAAATGACCAGCAGAATGTAAAGTATCTGATATCTCCCTAGGCTTCTTAGAGACTGTTTTCTGCAACTGTTGCTTTGCCAAAATCAACAGAACAGCATTCTGAGATTGTCAATTGTTCTCTAGCAAAGATACCTTAGAATGGAATAGTATATTTCCAGTACTGGGGATAGTGTTAATTGAACTAAAAAGGATTGGACTAAGACTGTTGTTGTAACATTTAAGGGACATGATTACATGGACAGAACCAATTTTGAGGTGGCTTACAGGACATTTTCAACAAGACCCTGGCTATTTGATGGTAAGCATGATCCACAACTGTCCACATGTTTTCAATGTTTGTAAATGAGGATGCTATGAATCCAGTGAAATTGGATAATGCTGATTTGATAGTTAAGGACAAAGAAGGGTAAGATCTGAGGATGTTCTTTAAGATGCTCCTTCATACTGGCTTTGTTACAGCAAACAGCAAAATCCTACAGGATAACTGAAGATGGGAAAGCATCAAAAATAGGCAGTGGTAGACAATCAGTAAAAGTTAGCAAGAAATACAACCTTTATTTGAATTGCAGTACAGTTTGATGGCTTTATGAACAATTAAACAGCTGCATTTATTTTTAGCCATCTAATACTGGCAGAAACATTTTTTTAAAAATGAGGACATGTTAGTGCATGTTAGTGCCAGGCTCAAGGATTTTTGAAAATCAGGGCCAATCATTTGTTGAATATCATATCTGCACTGCAGAGATCCAGGCAACCACTAGCTGGCAAAAGTTTCTATCTTTCTTTGCTGTCATCTACTGATCATCCAAATTTTATCAGTCTAGCTCAAGCCAACAGTTACCCAACTTGAGCTAGACTGATAAAATCTGGATGACCAGTAGATGACAGCAAAGAAAGACAGAAACTTTTGCCAGCAAATAGTTGCCTGGAACTTTGCAGTTCAGATATGATATTCAACAAATGATTGACCCTGGATTTTATTATTTCTATCTCTTTAAAAATCAGGTTACTGTTACAATAAAAGTCTTTAGGTTTTTGCCTTTCAAAAATCTAGTTTTTGTTTTCAGGAAGATATTGAATGTTTGCTTCTAATTTATTTTCTGGTTATATTGATACTGAAAGGTAGCTTCATGATATCTAAAATTTGAATGGCCACCTATAATTTGGAGGGGTCTCAGATAAATGCAGAAACTTCAGACAGCAATAGAGGCAAAGGATTTGCAATGAAAACAACACATGTTTTATCAATGTAAGTTTTCTACTGACTCAAGGATAGTACCTCAGCTCAGCAGTGCAAGAAAAGCCTTTGGTATATGACCATATTTTAAGATCACAATTACAATCAAAACTCCACCAACTTCTTCCTAAACAAAGGAATTGTCCAATATACATAATCAATTATCTAACTATGGTAGTTTCCAAAATAATATATTTCTATATAATATCTATATAATAATATGTTTCTATATTATGAGTTTGTGTATGTTTTATTAACATATGTGTCTAAAGAGTTCATTTATCCATTATTGAGCTTATCTTTATCTTTATCCATTATCTTCATGGCTTCTAAAGACCCTGCTACATTTTTTTTCCATGCAAAATGATAAAAGAACTAAAGAAGCTTTTTTATATATATATATAAAAAAGAGAAATGAAATGTCTTCAAGGAAAAACAAAGGGAGTCCAGTCATGTTGCCTCTTTAGAAAAGCACTTTTGGGCAACCATAACCTGGATGACCAGGAGTCTCTGTAGACATCTTTCAATCAAGTAGTGGCTAGATAGATACAAAAGGCTTGCCTTGGGTTCACAACAGAAAGCTAGAGGGATATTTATGTCTGTCTTTCTTTCTTTCTTTCTTTCTTTCTTTCTTTCTTTCTTTCTTTCTTTCTTTCTTTCTTTCTTTCTTTCTTTCTTTCTTGGATTTGTATGCTGCCCTCTCCGAGGATATGGGGACAGTAGGGTGTTTTTCAGGAGATTAAAGGACATAATGAAATGACTATTATGAGATATAAGATGGTACAGAAAAGAAATTTGTTTGACTGAATTTAATTCCATTTTTGGAAAGTTTGGGCCAATGTGACATAATTAAGAAATCATTATAAATACCGTAAGATAACTATTAATAACAATACTATAGCTCTCAAAGAATGGAATTCCTTCTTTGCATCAAGTCATAATTTATTTTTAAAGTATTTTACCAAAGGTCAAGGGCTTTGGGGTTTTTTTTTTGGGTGTGTGTGTTTTGTTTAACCAGAAATGCATCTTTGCTCTTGAAACCGAGTGAAACATATTGTAAGTTATGTCAGATTGTGGAACAGCCTCCCAAGGCAAGTGGATTAGACAGCAGAGTCCAAATTACTCTGTTGGGAACAATCTTGCACTGACAGTGTGATGGAATAGATGACCTCATAGTACAGCTGTGAGCAACAAAAAAAAGTTACTACATGAGGTTTTTTTCCTCTCCCATGAATCTATGCAGTGATAAACCACCGAAGAAATAAAGTTGCCATATATATATAATGCAATCATAGATGGTAAAGCTTCCCTTATAAATTTTCTGCTAACTGTTCTATATTGCTCTGAGAATTTCCATCTATATTTATTAGATTGTATGCCTAGTACACAGATAACATCTTTAGGCTCTAGAAGAGCACAAATTATCTCCAGGCTTCTGATTATTGTAATACAGCTTTTACGAGCCCAGAGGGATAACATTTCTTCCTCTGATCTTTGCAGTGATGAGGTTTATCATTCCATAAATCAGTGTTTCCCTGACTTTTAATACACGGGGCACATTTTCTGAACTTGTCATATGACTTTTATTTAAGTTAAGTTCTGGCCTAAGTTCAAACATAAATGTTCAAATAATGGCTCAGCTTCTGTTTTGTGCAGGAGGAAAGTCAGTCCTTATTTGTTTAGGTTCAAGTTGAGTTTGATGCCCAGATGTGGATGTGGTAAAGTGGTTAGAATTTCAAACTGCGGGGTCAAACCATCACTCAGATCAAATTGTGAAGTTTCCTGCTGTCTTTCAGGAAAGGATTCCAGTTCCATGGCTGAACACATGCAGAAGACTCGGGTTCAAATGTTTCATTTGCGGTAGCAGGTGAGGTTAAAAATGTTGGAAATCGGTGCTTTTTTCTTTCCTTTTTCCTCTTTTACACTGTATTTTCTTCCTTTAATTTCTGTTTGTATTTTATATTTCTATAAACAAATAATAAAATGTGATAAAAAAGATGTAAAGAAAGTTAGAATATGGGGGATGATTGCAATTACTTTTGGGAAGCAGCTGTGCCATGCATCAAATATCTGACATATCTTTGCCAGCAATTTCCTTTGTCAGAATTTGAAGAAAATATAGCAAGCTAATTCCAGGATTGGACGTGATTGTTTCTATTGGTTCTAAATATTAGGAAAAGTTGGTTGATGAGGTTAAACCAGGGATGGGTTCTAACTTACCTCATTGTCGGTTCGCTTCCTCACGCGCAATGTGGATGTGCCGGCTTCCGCATGCGCATGTGCAGTGCTGAAAAATCGGATTTTTTAAAAAAAAGTCAACAAGACGGCTACCGCAGGCACAGTTCCGGAAATGTGGGTTCTGCGTATGATCATCATCGTTCAAGTAAACTGTTAAATCCTCGACTTACAACCTTACCAGTGTCGCTTGCTGGGGTGACAATTTGCTTAGCGTTTCCTGCGCTCTCCTTCCTGGGTCGCCTCCCAGCCTCAGGCTGGGTAGCTAGGTGAACGGGTGCTGCCAGAAGCATAAATGCTGCCAATACTGCTTCCACCCACGCCTTCTGCTTGCACCTCAGGCAGGAGATGGCCGCATGAGGCTGGAGGGGAGCCGGGCAGGAGAGAGGGAAGCTCGTCCGAGGCTAGGAAGGAGGAAAGAGGAAAAAAGCAAGGAGCACAGACACAGCAGCAGCAGCAGCAGCAGCAGGGAGAAAAAGGAGAGCTGAGACCAGTAATTCAGGAAGTGACAGCTGACAATCAGCTGGAGCTGTGCACGCATCTTCATTTCTGCCGGTGGAACTGCGTTCTACCCCATCCTGCCTGTTACCCACCCTTGCACACAGACTTTTTTGAAGCCTGGTAGGCAGTGGTGGGTTTATACTGATGTGGTCCAGGGTACCACACTTGTATGAACCCTCTGATTTTCTACAATTTTTTTCCGGTATCCCTGTGTCAGAAGAAGCCCTCCCGTCCCCCTCGTCTTAATGCTGACCTTTAATCTTCATCTGAAGCACAGCTGAGGGCTTCTTCTACATGGAGACCCAGAAATCACCAAAAATCAGTGGGTTCATAACAATGTGGCAGTTCGGACCACACTGCTATGAACCCAACACTGCTGGTAGGTGAAAAAAAATGCCCAAACAGCCAAACCTGAAGTGTGTTTTTCCAAACTTTCAGTTTGTCAGTTGGGAGATTTCTTTGCCTCCGGGGCTTCAGGGAAGCTTCCCCAGTGTTTCTCCAAAGTGTCCGGAAGATGAAACAGCCTTTCCCAAGGCTGAAAATCAGTTAGCCAGCACACGCATGTGCGCTGGAGCTGAAACATGGAAATGTCTTGAGTGCCCTCCCATATTTATTTCAGATGCAGCGGTGGGCTACTAGCCGGAAGGCTAAATCGCGCTCTCCACTGGAGCTTGTAAGTGATTGCAGGGCCAGCGTGATTTTGCTTCTGCACCTGTGGAGGTAGCAAAATCGTGCACAGAGCCACAGGTGCACCTGTGTTTTGGCAAGTTTTTTTGCTTCCAAGCATGCCGAAACACGGGCGCACCTGTGGCTCCGTGCGCGATTTTGCTACCTCCACAGGTGCAGAAGAAAAATTGCGCTGGCCCCGCAAGCACTTACAAGCCACTGCAGCGAGTGCAATTTAGCCTTCCGGCTAGTAGCCCACCGCTGTCCAGATGCCACCTCTGGCACATGTGCAATAGGTTCACCATCACGGCTCTATACCATTAAATGTTTGCATGATTCATTGCACAATGAGAATGATACAAGGCACAATTCGTATGGCATGCATACGTGACATTGGGATTAGTTAGCACATTTATTTATTTATCTATTTATCTATTTATCTATTTATCTATTTATCTATTTATCTATTTATCTATTTATCTATTTATCTATTTATCTATCTATCTATCTATCTATCTATCTATCTATCTATCTATCTATCTATCTATCTATCTATCTATCTATTAGATTTGTATGCTGCCCCTCTCCGAAGACTCGGGGCGGCTAACAACAATGAAAAGACAATGAAAACAAATCTAATATTAAAAAATAATCTAAAAAACCTCAATTTAAAGAACCACTTGCATACAAGCATACCATGTATAAATTCTATAAGCCTATGGGGGAAGTGAAATTTCAATTCCCCCATGCCTGACGACAGAGGTGGGTTTTAAGGAGCTTGCGAAAGGCAAGGAGGGTGGGGGCAATTCTAATCTCCGGGGGGAGCTGGTTCCAGAGGGTCGGGACTACCACAGAGAAGGCTCTTCTCCTGGGTCTCACCAAACGACATTGCTTAGTCGATGGGACCCGGAGAAGGCCAACTCTGTGGGACCTAACCGGTCGCTGGGATTCGTGCGGCAGAAGGCAGTCCCGGAGATATTCTGGTCCGATGCCATGAAGGGCTTTATAGGTCATAACCAACACTTTGAATTGTGACCGGAAATTGATCGGCAACCAATGCAGACTGCGGAGTGTTGGTGTAACATGGGCATACCTTGGGAAGCCCATGATTGCTCTCACAGCTGCATTCTGCACGATCTGAAGTTTCCGAACACTTTTCAGAGGTAGCCCCATGTAGAGAGCGTTACAGTAGTCGAGCCTCGAGGTGATGAGGGCATGAGTGACTGTGAGCAGTGAGTCCCGGTCCAGATAGGGCCGCAACTGGTGCACCTTGTTTGAGTAGTAGTGTTCAAAACCTTCGTCAGCCGCCAATACTTTCTTTTCCAAGGGCTGTTGTCTCCCCCCAAATAATCTGATATCAGAATATTGACTCCTAATCTGTTCGCTACACCAGCTTTTAAAAAAGGTTCAAGGAAGCCACTCTCTCTTCCCTGGCCAAGAGGCACTGGGAATCTCTCCCTCTTTTTCGGCAAGTTCCTACTGTTAGCTCAACAATTCAAACAATGCTCACACATGCTTGCTCGTGATTTTTCTAATACATTAACGACAGAGGACAGCTTCTCACCCAACCTATAAAGTCATCTGTTATTTTTTCAACTCGGGGAAATTGTTAGTTTTTAATGCTGCTTTTTCAGCTGGAACAATTTAGCGAGCCAGAATCAATGTGAAATGCAGTACATCAATCATCTCCTATGGATCACAAACCAAAAGCCAAGCCAAAAAGGGATTTTTTTTTGGGGGGGGGGGGAGGCTGTGGTCATCGATACTAAATCAGGCTCCCCACTGTTCCGCTACATTTTTTTCTTCCTTTTCTTTTTTTATTTGCACAGAAGGAGCAAAATATTTACGCAAATCATTTCAGTTCTAGCATCCAAAATAGCTCATGTTTACGAAGCTCGTTTTTCCACTATAATCCTTTTTGGAACCCAATTCTTTACTGAGTGACTTGCCTTGAGGATGGTTGCACTGATTCACCCTCTGGTCAGCATATTTCCCCTTGTCTTGAAGTTGGATGCTGCTGTTGTTATGCCTTCATGTACCAAAATTTTGTTGTTGGCAGAGAAGAATTGGGGAGGGGGAGGTTATTGAAGTCTGTTCTTATGGCAGGATTCTGGAACATCTGATCCAAGAAGTCAAGAAAGCTCCACCAAAGATGGATGATGGCACTCCAGAGGCTCCAATGTTCTCTTTTCGTTGGCGGCCTCCTTAACTATGATGGGCTACCAAGGGTGGAAGGATGGCATACTCTGCATTTTATTTTTTTTATTTTTTTTTTGAATAAAGTTTATTAAATTTTCATAAAAGGACAAAACCAACAAACATACATTTAACATAAATTTGGGGTTGCAATTTCCCCACTTATTCTAGAAGTTAAATTTCCGTACAGAAAAAAGAATACCTTATTAATACTTTAAATCAACTTATTACTTTAGATGAAAAGAAGAAATTCCATTTAATCTTATATAAAAAACCCCTTCATTTATAGACTAAATAAAACACAAATATTTAAATCATACATTCTTCTACATTTCTCACATAAGTTTTACTTTTACTTCTTTTTCTTATTTATCCATATATACACTTTATTCCATATCACATAAAATTCTGATTCTTTTTGGTCTTTTAACCGTCTTGTCATCATATCCATTTCAGCGCAATCTAATATTTTCTTAATAACCTCTTCTTCTTTGGGGATACTTTCCCCTTTCCAATTTTGCACATATACAATCCTGGCCGCTGTCAAAATATGTATAACTAAATGTAAAATGTACTCTGCATTTTAAAAAAAGTGCAATGGGGACTGCCATTGGGGGAATAGCTGATCCCACACCATTAGAAGCATCCTTTTTCCCCTGGGTTTTCTTTGAACTAGAAAAAAATACTTTTTCAAAATTATTTTTAATTTTTAGAGCATCACAATATTTTAACACAGATCTGCACCAATATTCTTACGTTATATCTATTTAATAATATACATCATATATTTACAAAGTTATGAATTTTTGTCGTTCGTTTCACATTGTTTCACAGTCCTTTCTTTTTTTTCTAGTCCAGTTGTACCATCTGTTCCATGTTTCATAGTACAGTATTCTGAATTATTTAATCCTTTCAGCTCAATGGTCAACCTGTCCATCTCAGCACATATGTAAATTTTGTCTATAAGTATGTTTTCTGGTGGGATTAGATTGTTTTTCCAATATTGCGCATATGCTATCCTCACAGCTGTTATCATGTGCATTGTCAAATATTGTATCTTTTTTGAATACAGTGTTCCCTCGATTTTCACGGGTTCGAACTTCGTGAAAAGTCTATACCACGGTTTTTCAAAAATATTAATTAAAAAATACTTCGCGGTTTCCCCCCCTATACCACGGTTTTTCCCACCCGATGACGTCATATGTCATCACCAAACTTTCGGCCACCTTTAATAAATATTTTTTAAATAAACTTTAATAAAGAAACATGGTGAGTAATAATCTAAATGGTTGCTAAGGGAATGGGAAATTGCAATTTAGGGGTTTAAAGGGTTAAGGGATGGCTTGTGATACTTTTCATAGCCAAAAATAGTGTACTGTATTTACTTCCGCATCTCTACTTTGCAGAAATTCAACTTTCGCGGGCGGTCTCGGAACGCATCCCCCGCGAAAATCGAGGGAACACTGTACTATTTTTTCATTATTCCAAGTAAAAACAATTCGGGAGTAAATTTTATTTCTATTTCCATTATGCCTTGCAACTAGTCCCTGGAGAGGGGCGGCATACAAATCCAATTAATAAATAAAAATTAAATAATAAATAAATCAGTTATAAACAGTTTTCTACTAACCTTTTGCTTTGGGACATGTCCAGCAGATATGGAAGAAGGTGCCTAACTCATTTTTGCATTTCCAACAAGTTGAATTAGAATTTGAATATATTTTTGCCAATTTTGATGGGGCTAAGTACCATCTATAGAACATTTTATAATAATTTTCTTAAAATGTCACTGATTTTGTAATATAGAGTGCTGGTGAGACCACATTTGGAATACTGTGTTCAGTTCTGGAGACCTCACCTACAAAAAGATATTGACAAAATTGAACGGGTCCAAAGACGGGCTACAAGAACGGTGGAAGGTCTTAAGCATAAAACGTATCAGGGAAGACTTAATGAACTCAATCTGTATAGTCTGGAGGACAGAAGGAAAAGGGGGGGACATGATCGAAACATTTAAATATGTTAAAGGGTTAAATAAGGTCCAGGAGGGAAGTGTTTTAATAGGAAAGTGAACATATGAACAAGGGGACACAATCTGAAGTTAGTTGGGGGAAAGATCAAAAGCAACATGAGAAAATATTATTTCACTGAAAGAGTAGTGGATCCTTGGAACAAACTTCCAGCAGACATGGTAGATAAATCCACAGTAACTGAATTTAAACATGCCTGGGATAAACATATATCCATCCTAAGATAAAATACAGGAAATAGTATAAGGGCAGACTAGATGGACCATGAGGTCTTTTTCTGCCGTCAGTCATCTATGTTTCTAAATGTCACTGATTTTGTAATTTTACAATTTATGTTCCAAGTCCTCTCCCAAGTCAAGAAAGCGCCACCAAAAATGGGTGATGGCACTCCAGAGGCTCCAATCTTATCTTGTTGTTAGCTGCCTCCTTAGCTATGATGGGCTACAAAGGGTGAGAGGATGGCATACTTTGATTTTTTTTTTAAGCACAATGGGTACTGCTATAAAATGTCACTGGGGGAATGGCTGGTCCCACACCATTAGAAGCATCATTTTTTCTGTGTTTTCTTTGAACTAGAAAAAAATACTTTTACACAGGACACCAGATATGCAGGAGAACAAAGAGGGAAAACAAACAGAAAAAGGGTTAAGATTAGAACTAGAGAAAAATCCCCATCCTGCCAAGAAATCTTTTTCTGACCTAATGCATACAAATGAAAGGCTGGAGAAAATTGCTTATTATTTATCGCTTTGTACTTGCATGAAAATTTTCATGTCCTTAAAAAGGTTCAGACAAATACTTGGATCAGCAGATCCTCCAATAACGCTGTTATGTATTGACGTACAGAATAAATTTGCATAGCGATATAGTGTTGTAACTAGGAAATTTTGGAATATGAATATGAAGCAAAGTGAATGGGAGAAGCCAGATTCACTTAGTGTCTGCATGATTCACTGAACAATTGCAATTATTTGCTTAACAACTATGGCAAAAGTCACTTAACAACAAAAATGTTGGGCTTCATTGTAGTCATAAGTCGAGAATTACCTGTACTCAGTTTAGCAAAGGAAACTGGACAGAAACAGCAAGCACTATCTAGTTCACTGCAAAATTAGAAGACTCACCAATATGTGCGTACACACACACACACACACACACACACACACACATCTATATTTATCAATCAAGTCATTTTATTGGTCATAAGAACATAAGAAGAGCCATGCTGAATCTGGCCAAAGCCCATTGAGTCCAGCATTCTGCGTCACACGGTGGCCCACCAATTGTCCGTGGGGATCTTGAGCAGAAAGAGAAGGCAAAACCCTCCCTTTCCCCTGACCCCCAAGAAATGTTACTCAAGGGAATACTGCCTGCCTCAACCAACATAGAGGCGGCACTTGGACATCCGTTTCAATAACCACCAATAAACAGTCAATTGACTGTTTATCAGTTTTCAGATCTAAGATGTCAGGGCACCATAAATATAAATAAGATAAGATATAAGATAAAATGAGATGAGACAACCTTTATTATCACTTTTCTTTACTGTGAGTACAGTAAAAGCAGGCCACAAAATTTCATTTTTAATGTGTGCCAGTGTGCTCACAGTAAAAAAAGAAAATAAAGCTTATCCCTTCCCTTCCCTTCTCTTCTCTTTTCTCTCCATTTGTGGTAGGACTTCATATGAATGTTTGGCATGAAAAACAAAGAAAGGAAAGCTAATATTTCTTTTTGTAGTCCTGAACAGTATCAGATTGCTACCGATACAGATAAGAGCAGTGCACCAGTTGCAAAAATTGAGCTGCGTGCGTAGCTTCGCTTCTACTGTGGGTGCGCGTGTGCATCCCAGCAAGAGTTTGATTCTGTGCATGAACAGGAAGCAAAATCTTGTGAGGGGACATGCACACATAAGATTTCAGCAAAACCCCCACTGAAATCTCACCTGCGCACATCCCCTCGCAAGATTTTGCTTCCCGCGCATGTGCAGAAGCAAAATCTTCCTGGGATGCGTGTGCGTGCCTCTGGAACAAACTCCTGCCGGAGAGTCTGCAGAGAGGGGCGGCATACAAATCTAAATAAACATAAATGTAAACATATGTACCGCCCCCTCCCTCTTGGTCTTTCGTAAAGCTTAAAAACCTACTGTTGCCGGCGGGCATGGGGGCCGTGAGTGATGAGACGGTCTCCGGCCAATACGAGATATGATTGGATTGGATGAATGTACATGGGGTCCTTGAAAATGTACATGGAGTGAGTGTACATGGGGTCCTTGAAAATGTTGAAAATGTTTTAGTAAATTTTCATATTTTTCATATTTTATAGTTATTAGATTTCTTATGTATTGTTATATTTAATGTATGCCACCCTGAGTTGCCTCGAGAAGGGCGGCATAAAAATCTAATAAATAAATAAATAAATAAACAAACAAACAAACAAACAAACAAACAAACAAATAAGGAAGGAAGGAAAAGAAAGAAAGAAAGAAAGAAAAAAAGAAAGAAAGAAAGAAAGAAAGAAAGAAAGAAAGAAAGAAAGAAAGAAAGAAAGAAAGCTGTGCGTGCAGAGCACCAGTAGTGGTGGAATCAGGGAATCTGCCCTGGTCCTGAAGCATTTGGAGTACCATTTCCTGTCATTTTGAAAGAATAACTCAAAGTGACATGAACAATTTAAAATACGTTTAACCAGTAATGGGCAGCCAAAATTTTTACTGCCACACTGTGGGTGTGGCTTATTTTGTGGGTGTGGCTTGATGGTCATGTGACTGGGTAGGAGTGGCTTGCTGGCCATGTGACCAGATGGGAGTGGCTTGAACGATCATCATCGTTCAAGTGAACTGTTAAGTCCTCGACTTACAACCTCACCAGTGTTGCTCTCTGGGGTGACAATTTGCTTTGTGTTTCCCGCGCTCTCCTTCCTGGGTTGCCCCCTGCCTTAGGCTGGGTAGCTAGGCGAATGGGTGCCAATCAGCTGTTGAGAAAAGAGGGGGCAGGAAATGGCCCCCCAGCAACTCGTGCTGGTCTCCCGGCCGCTTTCTGAGGAGAAGGAGGATGGGGGGGGGGGATGGTCAGCTGGAGCTGGGCACACAACTTCATTTCCGCTGGTGGAACTGTGTTCCACCCCATCCTTCCTGTTGCCCACCCCTGCGTTTAACAAACATAAATTAATAAGCTCTCCAAACTGTTCCTGTTCTAAATAGGAAAGTGAACACAAGAACAAGGGGACACAATCTGAAGTTAGTTGAGGGAAAGATCAAAAGCAACATGAGAAAATATTATTTTACTGAAAGAGTAGTAGATCCTTGGAACAAACTTCCAGCAGATGTGATAGATAAATCCACAGTAACTGAATTTAAACATGCCTGGGATAAACATATATCCATCCTAAGATAAAATACAGAAAATAGTATAAGGGCAGACTAGATGGACCATGAGGTCTTTTTCTGCCGTCAGACTTCTATGTTTCTATGTTTCTAAATAAAAACCAAAACCCCAAATACCTCAAACCAGCAACAGATCTCTCTATTTACTCTTTCTGCATGGGCGACAGTGTCATGATTCCGTGGCTCACCTCTTAATATAGAAAATGTATATTGTCCCATTGTTGAACATAATATTACTACAGGCAGAACAGAAAAACAACAACAATTTTGTTCTCCGCTGTTGAAGTAAAGAATCTGAATACTGCTCTGGAGATATGAAGCCTTTTGGAAGGTTCTAGATGGGTCATTTCTTTCATTTGTCTATTTGACACATGTTTGCAATCAATTACATTTCCTTTTAATGCTGAACCCATTGGAAGGGCTTAAATTCATATGGAAACCTCACTGACATAAATTAGTGGCCAGCTGCCTTTTATAATCTTATTATTGTTATATAATATCGATCTGCTAACGTATAATGAAAGAAGACACTCAAGAGAAGCGTTCAACCAGTGGGGAGTCCAGAGAGGCATCGAAGTGGGAACTTGCAAATTTATTTGCAGATATTTGTATATATAGCTGCAGGTGTGATGGCCATTTTCTTAAGAAAACATATGTACACCTAGACCTTGATGTCACATATACATTTCATTGTGCTTGGATGTGAAAATATATATTTCAGGATTCTATTTCTCTACACGCACACAAACAAACATGTCTGCAATTGGCCTATTTTGTCATCAAAGTCCACAGTCCAATTTATTTCAGACAGATGTTCTGTTGTCTATCCGTTTCCAGGAGCTATGATTGAAGAATCACAGAACCAAAATTATTGATTTTCAGACTATGATTTAATCTACCAGTGGGCAAAACAGTGTGAAGGAATGCTCAAATTGTACAAAAATTGTATCTGCAAAAAGTTAATTGTTAAAGTATATTGCCTGCAATTTGGCAGATCAAATCTCACCAGGCTCAAGGTTGACTCAGCCTTCCATCCTTCCAAGGTCAGTAAAATGAGGACCCAGATTGTTGGGGGCAATATACTGACTCTGTAAACCACTTAGAGAGGGCTGTAAAGCACTGTGAAGCGGTATATAAGTCCAAGTGCTATTGCTAACCACTGTTGCGCCACTACAGCTCCATACCAATATGATCTTGGAACATTCGCTGATCACAATCTGAGTATGAATGATGTGCCCCACCCACAAATCAATATAGTTCTAACTTGGATCAGGACATAGAAAATAATTCAGATAAACTAGAATGAGTTTAAAAAAGGATAACAAGAAAGATTAACAGATAGGATACCAAGTCCAGTGAAGAAAGCCTGAAGGAACTAGGTATATACGAGATATATTAATAAAGGAAGAAAATTATGATCTAAATTGGAAGTAAATGACATGGAGTAATGGTTTTGTGTCACATAAAAAAGGTTTCCGATTAAATGTCAGGACCACTTTGCTAATTATAAGACTAGTGAAATTGAGGGGAGTTTTCAGGCTGAAGGCATTTTATTTGGAGTCTTTGGTCTGTTACACTATACAGTATAGCATTTTATATTGTGGGAAAATGGAAGGGGGCATAGTATGAGGTTGTTAGTAGGTGTTGTGGTTAGCTCTGGCCCAGCTCCTGCCCCAAGGACTGTGGATGTGAGGGAGACATCCATATGCTGCAGGCCTGTTTTGCCCCCGGTGGAATCTGCTGATAAAGGCTCCTCTGACCAAGAAGACATGAGTGACAGGGAGGAGGAGAGTGTGGCAGACAGCTCAGAAGGAGATCAATTATCTAGCTCCTCCTTGGATTCAGAACAAGAGTTAATGATACAGCCACGCATGCAGAGAGCGATGCATAGGCAGCAACAACTGGTAATTAGTGAGGCTGCTATAAATAGCAGCCTGTGGATTTGGCCATTGTGGAGGATTATCTGATCGTTGTGTTTCATGACTGCTTTACTGACTTTGACTTTTTGTGTGCTGATTTTCCCCCGCTTTGAAACTAAACCAGAGCAAAGTGTGTTTCACTTTGTGAAAGAAGAAGGACTGTGAATTGCCTCCCAGCTGCAAGATAAGTATCACAGAACTGATAAGGGACTTGTACAAATTACCACTTTGGTTGGAGATGAGTGCTCTTTGCTATACCAAAAGAGGGCTTAGTTTAAGGGAATTTTCATTATAAAGAACATTGTTTTGAATTTTCAAACGTTTGTGTGTCTGAAATTTGTACCTGTGAATTTTTGGGAGGAGTCTACCAGAGAGCCCGACAGAACAGTAGGTAGCCATAACAATTTTTTAATTGTTTCTAACATCAGACTACTATTGTACACTGCTTTATTGTTGCTGTTAGCCGCCCCAAGTCTCCGGAGAGGGGCGGCATACAAATCCAATAAATAAATAAATAAATAAATAAATAAATAAATAGATAGATAGATAGATAGATAGATAGATAGACAGACAGACAGACAGACAGACAAACAAACAAACAAACAAACAAATACATTCCTTTCTAGAAAGCCAAGGTTATCCTTTTCCTCTGTGCTTCTGCACCTGCAGGGAAGGAGATGGGAGTAGTTTACCAGAATGGCACTTGGAGATTGGATGTGGGGACAAGAATTGGATGGTGAAACCCTCGTGATTTCAGATGTACCAACATGGCTCGAGTAATAAATTGGGACTTTGAGGGATACTTTGACTCGAACTCTGATTTAGTTTTGGATGCTATTTGGAACCCTGACAGAAGTGGTTGGCTCTTTTTATTAGATGTGTTGAAGTAGAATTTGGACAACCATCTGTTAGAGATATTTAATTTGGAGTTTTGGCATTAAACAAGAAGCTGGACTTAGTAATGTAGCTAGTTCCTTCCAACCCTATGACTCTGTGGGCACTTCCAATCTGCTGTGATTATCACTTCCATTTCCATAGAAGGGTTTGAAGTCAACTATTAATCACCTTCCTTGCTGCAACTTCAAAACACTGAGAGAAACATGACCTAATTGCGAGGCAATTAGTGGTCCCTCCAACTGACCTACTGGAGAGTAAAAAACAACTCAAAACAGTGTGTATTTCAGTCCTCCACCTGTGTATGTGTTTTGATTTCATCTTGGTTGCGTTTCTCTATGACTCCCCAAAATGTCAGTGCAATTGCCAAGATTCTACTCATTGGCTGCCTTTTGAATGCCTGCGAAATAACAGCATTTTGGCAGGATGCTGCAGGGAGCGGGGAGAGACTGTGTTGAGTCTAGGACCCAAGAGTTATATGAGATTTCCAACCAATAGCAAACCAACCTCTCCACAGGTTCTGCAAAGTTTCATCATCTCAGAATTAATTACACGTTGAGTGGCAGCGCAATTGCATTGGAAAAACATCGGTTCAGCAGATGAAGATAAATGACATATAGGGGAGCCCTATGAATACAGTGGAACCTCAAGATACGAACCTAATTGGTTCCAGGGGGGAGGTTCGTAAGACGAAAGGTTCGTAAGACGAAACATTGTTTCCCATAGGAAACAATGTAAAGTCAATTAATCCGTGCAACAACAAAAAAAACCCCGCAAAAAAAACGCTGCCGCCCGGCTGTCACCTTTTAAAACAGCCGGGGGGGCTTCCCAGCAGCCTCCCGAACCCGGCGAAGTGACGTGGAGGAATGGAAAGCTGAAACCGGGTGGTTTGAGCTTCCCATTCCTCCAAGTCACTTCGCCGCTCCTGTCCTGGCTAAACCGTGCGGCAGGAGATAGGCTTTGAGTTTTTGGCTGGGGGGGGGGAGAAGTAGAACCTTCCTAACTCCCCCCCCAGCCAAAAGGAGCGGCGAAGTGACATGGAGGAATGGAAAGCTGAAACCGGGCGGTTTGAGCTTCCCATTCCTCCAAGTCACTTCGCCGCTCCTGTCCTGGCTAAACCGTGCAGCAGGAGACAGGCTTTGAGTTTTTGGCTGGGGGGGGGGAGAACTAGGACCTTCCTAACTCCCCCCCCAGCCAAAAGGAGTGGCGAAGTGACGTAGAGTGCTTCACCTCCCGCTGGGCAAGAGCGCTCGGGCAGCAGCTTCTTCCAGACACGGGCAATGAGTGGGACATAAGGGCGGGGGAATGGAAAGCTGAAACCGGGCGAAAGGAGGCTCCTTTGGCGGCTGGGGGCTGCCTGGCTTTGTGATTTTGGCTGGGGGGGGGGAGGGAGTTAGGAAGGTCCTCCGGTTCCCTTCGAGCCAAAAACCCAAAGGGGGTCTGCTGCTGCCCGCCTGAGCCAGGAGGGTTTTCGGCTCAGGGGGGGGGCAGGAGGACCTTCCTAACTCCCTCCCCCGGAGCCGAAAACCCAAAAGGGGTCTGCTGCTGCCCGCGTGAGCCAGGAGGCATTCAGGGTGAAGTGCGTGGAGGGTTTGGCGTTTGGGTTCAGAAGGCTGCTCGGAAGCCTCCTGACTGTTTTAAAAAGTGACAGCCGGGCTACGGGGCTTCCCAGCATGCCTCATGGCTCAAGGGGGCAGCAGCAGACCCCCTTTGGGTTTTCGGCTGGGGGGGGGAGGGAGTTAGGAAGGTTCTCCTGCTCCCCCCAACCGAAAACCCAATGGGGGTCTGCTGCTGCCCGCTTGAGCCATGAGGCATGCTGGGAAGCCCCGCAGCCCGGCTGTCACTTTTTAAAACAGCCGGGAGTTTTCCGAGCAGTCTCCTGAACCCAAATGCCAAGCCCTCCATGCACTTCACACTGAATGCCTCCTGGCTCACGCGGGCAGCAGCAGACCCCCTTTGGGTTTTCGGCTCGGGGGGAGGGAGTTAGGAAGGTTCTCCTGCCCCCCCCCAGCCGAAAACCCAAAGGGGGTCTGCTGCTGCCCGTGTGATCCAGGAGGCATTCAGGGCGAAGTGCGTGGAGGGTTTGGCGTTTGGGTTCAGAAGGCTGCTCGGAAGCCTCCCGACTGTTTTAAAAAGTGACAGCTGGGCTACGGGGTTTCCCAGCAAGCCCACGGTCAGTCGGCTGCCGGCGGGAGGAAAGCGAATGCCTCTCTTTGTTGCGCTGCCGCCAGCATGGCCTGGTTGGCAGCGGAAGATGTAACGGAGCTCACGGGGGATTCGCCTTCCTCCCGCCCGCAGCCGACTGACCGTGGCTCCTTTCCGAGCTCGGAGAGCTTCCTGGCTTTCGTTCTTGTTGCATTCGCGAGCTTTCATGCCCAGGAAGCTCTCCGACAGGCGCTTAGCTCCTCCCATCCATCCAGAAGCCGAAAGTTTTGCCCTTTGTTCACCAGCCTCCACGTTTTTCTTTTGGCTTCGGGCTGGACAGGAGAAGCTAAGCAGTTGGAGACGTTGCCAGCCCAGAAGCAGGAGGCGCAGGATCAGGCCGGCGGCAGGTGCAGGGTGAGGCAGCAGGTCTGCATCCTGGGTGGGCGGGCGGCGGGCGAGGAGGCGCGGCTGGATGGGGCGGGCCTGGCTCAGGCTCCGGCTAGACCTCCAGCGAGGACGGGGCAGGCAGCGGCTGGGCGTGGCGGCGATGGTGCGTCCGACTCAGGGCTGGCGGCCCCCGACGCAGCGGGGAACATCGGCGCGGGAGGCAGGAGAGGACCGGGCAACCGGAGCAGTAGCACTGCCGCTGTCGCCGCCACACCCGGCTTGGCTTCCATGGCCGCCGTGGGCAACGTGCGGCATGATCTTCCGGGCCGGCGAGGCTCAGCGGCTCCAGTCACTGAGCCTCGCCGGCCCGGAAGATCGCGCCACGCGTTGCCCGCGGCGGCCATGGAAGCCAAGCCGGGTGTGGCGGCGACAGCGGCAGCGCTGCTGCTCACTTCACCCGGTCCTCTCCTGCCTCCTGTGCTGATGTTCCCTGCTGCGTCGGGCGCCGCCAGCCCCGAGTCGGACGCACCCTTGCCACCATGCCCAGCCACTGCCCGCCCCGTTCTAGCCGGAGCCTGAGCCGGGCCCGCTCGGTCACGCCTCCTCGCCCGCCGCCCGCCCAGGATGCAGACCTGCTGCCTCTCCCTGCGCCCGCCGCCGGCCCGATCCTGTGCCTCCTGCTTCCCCCCCCAGCCAAAAATACAAAGGGGTCTGCCGCCGCCCGCGGAGCAATGGGAAGCTGAAGCCGCCGGCGGTTTCAGACTCCCTTTGCTCCATGCTGCTCCGCCCTGCCTGTCATGCTGCAGCATACCGTCTTTGTGTTTTTCGCTGGGAGGGGGGAGCAGGAGGACCTTCCTGACTCCCTCCCCCAGCGCTGGACCTCCTGCCCTCCCTCCCAGCCAAAAACCCAAAGCGGCCTCCCGAACCCGAACGTTTTCCATCTTACGAACCTGCCGCCGCCGCCGAGAAGCCCTGCCGCCCGGCTGTCACCTTTAACACAGCCGGGGGGCTTCCCAGCAGCCTCCCGAAGCCAAACGCCAAACCTGAACTTCCAGCTTCGGCTTCGGGAGGCTGCTGGGAAGCCCCCCAGCTGTTTTAAAAGGTGACAGCCGGGCTGCGGGGCTTCCCAGCAGCCTCCCGAACGCCGAACTCGGAAGTTCGGGTTTGGCGTTCGTAAGACGAAAAAAGTTCGTAAGAAGAGGCAAAAATTTTCTGAACCCCGGGTTCGTATCTCGGGTTGTTTGTAAGACGAGGGGTTCGTATCTTGAGGTACCACTGTATATGCCACAGAAATGCAACCAACTCTATTGTAATTTTAGATAAGATGCTGGGTAAATAATATACGCACCCTGATTCACACAGGGTGAAAAAGGAAGGAGTTCACATGGCACATGAAGAAGCATTGCACATTGTTTGTACCCAAAGATATGTTAGGAGAATGCAAGAAAACACTACTTGAAGATATGGAAATTTAAAGAAAAAGTTGGTGGCCCTCATGAGTTTAGAATGGGAAGACCACTACCTTGTAGAGGACATGTCTTCTAAAAGTGGCTAGCAGGAATGACAGGAATGGGGCATGTCAATGCAATTCATTACATGAGCCCTCCAGATTCCATAGCACATGAACAGAAGTATTTTAGTTTTTCTGTTACTTGAGCTTTAAAGCCCTACATGGCATTGGGCCAGAATACATCCCGAACCGCCTTCTACCGCACTAATCCCAGCGGCCGATAAGGTCCCACAGAGTTGGCCTTCTCCGGGTCCCGTCGACCAAACAGTGTCGTTTGGCGGACCCCAGGGGAAGAGCCTTCTCTGTGGTGGCCCCGGCCCTCTGGAATCAACTCCCCCCAGAGATTAAAACGGCCCCCACCCTCCTTGTGTTTCGCAAATTACTCAAGACCCACCTTTGTCGCCAGGCATTCGGGAGTTAGGATATTTGTATGCCGCCCCGAGTCTTCAGAGAGGGGCGGCATACAAATCTAAATAATAAATAAATAAATATTCCTTCCCCTAGGCCATTACAAGTTATGTATGGTATGTTTGTGTGTATGTTTGGTTTTTATAATAAGGGTTTTTAGTTGTTTTATTAAATTGGATTGTTACATGTTGTTTTTTATCATTGTTGTTAGCCGCCCCGAATCTGCGGAGAGGGGCGGCATACAAATCCAATAAATAATAAATAATAATAATAATAATAAAATGCCCTATCTCAGCGGTTTTCAACTTGTGGGTCATGACCCTTTTGGGGTCGAATGACCCTTTCACAGAGGTCACCTAAGACCCTCAGAAAACACATACCATATTTTTTGGAGTATAAGACACATCTCCCCCCGCCTACCTCTCAGAGACCTATAAGAGCACACAGCGTTAGCCTCCTCCAGGTCCCATCGACTAAGCAATGCAGTTGGCGGGACCGCGGGGGAGGGCCTTCTCTGTTGCCGCCCCTCCTATATGGAATCAACTCCCCCCGATGTCCGTACTGCTCCCATCCTATTGGCTTTTTGTAAGGCCACAAAAACCTGGCTTTGCCACCAGGCCTGGGAGCCATCACTCCACAACTATCATGGCCAAACTGTAAGAAAGTTATGTATTCATGTTGATGGGTTAGCTTATTAGGGCTTTTAATTAATGTTTTATAGTTTAGATTTATATTTGACTTCTTTTTACTGTTTTGTAATTTATACTGTTGTAAGCCAACCTGAGTCCTTAGGGATTGGGCAGCATAGAATTCAATTCAATTCAATTCAATTTATTAGATTTGTATGCCGCCCCTCTCCGAAGACTTGGGGCGGCTCACAACAATAATAAAAACAGTATAATAATGGAACAAATCTAATAATAAAATTATATTAAAAACCCCAACAATTTAAAAACCATGCAACACATACATACCATAGAAGTCAAATGAATGAACGAACGAACGAACGAACATACAAACAAACAAACAAACAAACAAACAAACAAACAAACAAACAAACAAACAAACAAACAAACAAACAAACAAACAAGAGACTGAGAATTTGGGTGTATCTTATACTCCAAATGTAGCTTTTTGGAAGCTTCCCCCCCCCTGCCCTAACAAGGTGCTAACAATTTTCCCAGTTTGCAGGATTTTTTCATTGTTACTCCCTCCAAAAGTTTTTCCCCAACCCCAAGCCTTTGTTTTCATTCCTACTCCCTATGAATAATTTTTTTTCTAGCCCTAACCAGGGGATAAAATAATGTGCTGAAGCTGACCAGAGTAAGGACACTAGCCAGGTAGATTCCCCCCACTATTTTCCTCCCCCAAAACTAAGGTTTGTCTTATACTCTGGTGCGTCTTATACTCCGAAAAATATAGTATTGCCGATGGTCTTAGGAACCAAGACAACCATAATATTATGGTTGGTGGTCCCCGCAGCATAAGGACCTGTATTAAAGGGTCACGGCATTAGAAAGGTTGAGAACCACTGCATCTCATCAATTGCCACCAAGTTGCTATCAAGACATTCCGCAGCATGTGCTAGCTTAACATAGCTTTCTCCATTCTAATGTCATGTGATTTAGAATTATGATTCCAAACATTCCCCAGTCACATGACTGGCTGGTGAATTCTGGGATTTTCAGTTCTAACACATCTGGAGAGCAGTCAGTCTTCTCTACTTTGGAGAAGACTGACTTGGACTTCTCTATGTATCATGCATTTTGAAGGTTTATTTTGAAGCTAAATAGAAACCATGCTTCTCATAAATCTTAAGAGACCATTTACATGGATTAAAGTATAAATCACTCCTTGGAGATTTTTATATTTTCCAAAAATAGCTCCCAAACCTCTGCCAGCATTGACACCGCCAGAATTTCCATGGAAAGCATTATTGGTACGGAAGGGTTGATGCCAGTCAGTGGACCAATAATGGCAGCTCCGACCTTCTCAGCTTCCTGTTTCAGCTGATTTGTGGTGGAGATCTTTCTTTTTCTCGGGTGGGGTGAGCAGAAGTTATTAAGTTTTTGGAATGAAATCATGTTCCCAAGTTCAGGAAGAGATCACCAAACCTTTTAAAAAAGACACTTTGAAAATATGCCTTACCAGAGACTTTTAAGGAAACCCAATGGTCTTGGACCAAGATGTGAAGTCCCACCACAAAAAAGAAAACTGGGAATTAGAAAGCAAAAACAAAAGGTAAAAAGTTGTCATCTGAAAAACGGGTATTGGACAGAATGGCTATTTACACGTCACCAGGAAACAGAAAACACGTTGCCCAGCCAAGAAAAAAAAAGTCAATTGAATATTAATAATTTATATTTATATTTACATTTTTTTTCTTTTTAAAATATAATCTTTATTACAAATAAATGGGGAAAGGAAATACAGAAAACAAAAAGTCTATTTAGTCATTGGTACAAATTCGTGCAGTTTTAAGGTATGCAATTCTAAAATAATATACATATTTGCATTGGAAAGAAAAGGGGAAATAAAAAGTAAGAGGATGGAAAAGTAAAAAGGAGGGGTAGAAAGAGAAAGGGAGGAGAGAAAAGCAAAAGACAAGAAAAGAAGAAGAGAAAGAAATAAAAAACAACTAAGTAAAAGAAGGGAGAGCATATAGATAGAAGATGGAGAATAGGACCAGCAAACGGCTGGTGGATCGTATCCTTACGACGTAAAGTTCATATTCATAGTTGGAGTGTCGTTCCCTAATTGTAAGTTACTATTGGTTAGGTTAGGACTATAGTTTTAAAATTTTTCCCGTGTTATATATCTATATCTATATGTGTATATGCGGCAAAGTGTCTGCAGAGATTTGTATTCAAGAATTAAGTTATTTTGTTGGATTAGTATCATTTTGTATTAAATGAAGGATTTTCCTTTTTTTCAGCCAGTCATACCATTTGCCCCAGACTTGGTAAAATACTGTATCTTGTCTATTTTGTAATTCCATAGTTAATTTTGCCATTTCTGCATATTCCATGATTTTAATTACAATGTTTAATATGGTAGGTGTTTGCTTCTATTTTTACATTTTTATTAGTTGATTGTAATCTAAAATACAAATAGAAATTTTAGTCAAAGGGAAGAAGAGGGGAAAGAAGTGTAAAGCAAAAAGAAAAAAGCAGCGATTCTGACATACAGACTTCCAGACTTCGGAGATCGGCCTGTTACTTTTCATTGAAGTCCCATCTTGACTTTCCCTTGGCAATAGGGCAACATTGGTTTCGTTCCAAGACTTGAGGAATCTTAGATCCCTGGAAAATAGAATTTATTACCTCCTTAAGTGGTTTTAAGACTTGGTCTTCAAAACAGTCATAATATTAACTCGGATGTCCATCTGATGCTAATAATAATTTATATATCTTTATGGGTATAGAATAAAATTGAAATGGGATACTTTTCACCGCAACAGGAAAGAGCAGGACTGTGCCCTGAGCTGTGGCTTGTTTAGTAATGTACTGGAATTTGCAAGTTTTGTTACAGCATTGTTCCGGTTCCCATGTTCTATTATGTATCAGAGGTCTTCAAACTTGGCATCTTTAAGATTTATGGATTTCAACTCCCAGAATTCTTCAGCCAGCTATGCTGGACAACTTGACAACTTTAATATAAAGCTATTGTTGTAAATTGAAAGGTTTTAAAAAAATAAATCAAGAAGGTCTTTCATGTGATCAAAGTCCTACTCATATTTACTTGCATTGCGACTTGTGTAACTAAGAGTTTTGGCTTTGATTGCATAGATGATGATATTTTGACCTAATTTCTGCAAATAACTCTAGTGAACAGGATAGCATGGCTTCCCTTCATATACAGTGTTCCCTTGATTTTCGCGGGTTTGAACTTCGCGAAAAGTCTATACCATGGTTTTTAAAAAATATTAATTAAAAAATATTTCACGTTTTCCCCCCCATATCATGTTTTTCCCCGCCCGATGACATCATATGTCATCGCCAAACTTTAGTCCGCCTTTAATAAATATTTTTTTAATAAACTTTAATAAATAAACACGGTGATTAATAATCTAAATGGTTGCTAAGGGAATGGGAAATTGTAATTTAGGGGTTTAAAGTGTTAAGGGAAGGTTTGTGATACTGTTCATAGCCAAAAATAGTGTATTTACTTCCCCATCTCTACTTCGCGGAAATTCAACTTTCGTGAGCGGTCTTAGGATGCATCCCCCGCGAAAATTGAGGGAACACTGAGGGAGTCCTAAAACTTGACAACTTTAAGACTTGTGGACTTTAGCTACCCAGAATTCTCCAGCTATGCTGGCTGGAGAATTCTGGGAATTGAAGTCCACAAGCAGTTGGTGTGAGCATAAATGGATTCCGGAAGAGGGTAAAGGACAGGAGGACCTGCAAGAATGTTGTCCCTGGGGTCATGATTGCCTTTCATGGCACCTGACCAGATTATCTCAGGGACCGCCTTCTGCTGCATGAATCCCAGCGACCAGTTAGGTCCCACAGAGTAGGCCTTCTCCGGGTCCCGTCAACTAAACAATGTCGTTTGGCGGGACCCAGGAGAAGAGCCTTCTCTGTGGTGGTCTCTGCCCTCTGGAACCAACTCCCCCCAGAGATTAGAATTCCCCCCACCCTCCTCGCCTTTCGTAAGCTTCTTAAAACCCACCTTTGCAGTCAGGCATGGGGGAACTGAGATATTCTTTCCCCCTAGGCCTTTGCAATATATGCATGGTATGTTTGTATGTATGTTTGGTTTTACAATAAGGGTTTTTTAGTTGTTTTAGTATTGGATTGTTATATGCTGTTTTTTTATCACTGTTGTTAGCCGCCCCGAGTCTACGGAGAGGGGCGGCATACAAATCCAATAAATAAATAAATAAATAAATAAATAAATAAATAAATAAATAAATAAATAAATAAATAAATAAATAAATAAATAAATAAATAAATAAATAAATAAATAAATAAATAAATAATAAATAAATAAATAAATAAATAAATAAATAAATAAATAAATAAATCAATCAATCAATCAATCAATCAATCAATCAATCAATCAATCAATCAATCAATCAATGTGCGATTTCATGACTAACAACAACAATTCTGCATTCCCCCCCCCCCCAAAAATAAGGATGCTAAAAAGGAGAAAAGGGAGACAGCCTTTTGAGGCTATTTGGGGTTAAAAGAATATCCAACATTGGACTCCAGACACATGATACCTAATGTGTAAAATGGCTCTCTAAGTCTGTATGTCCCAGATTTCATTGGCTTTCTGACATGTACATATAAATATGACTACCTGGGAAGTGAAATCAGCATTACTTCTGGCAAGCCATTTCTTCTTCCGGATGGAATAATATAGATACCATTTCCGTAGATGAACATCTGACACTTGTGTTAATTGTCCCAAAGCACCACAAGCAAATGGAAGGGAAGTACATATGTATTCCTGTTGGAAAGTATATTTAAAGCCACGTTCTTCAGAAAAAAGCTCCATCAGGAACATCATGCCAGAAAAAGAAAAAAGGCATTTTGGAGACCATAGACTTTGGGGAGATGTTATGGTATCTCTCACTTTGAAATAGCATTTTGATACTGCTCTGACTTTGGAGAAAAACCCAAATGTTCAAGAATATGGTTTTTTAAAAATGCAGAGAAGAACTTTTTTTCTTCTCTTTTCATGCCGACAGATGTGTTTTAAAGTCTTTCAGGAATTCATTTCCACAAGAACATCAATCTAGTTTGAGACCTTTACATCACCTTTCTCAGTTGTTGAACACAGCCAGTAATACCCACTAATAGAGATATCTGGGGGAAAGCTGATAATCATTGTAATAGACCAACAAAAATACCATGTTATTAAGGTTATATGCCAACTGTGTTTCTTTATTTTTGAAACTTGTTTCTAACATGTTTCAAAAATACAGTATAATTCTTTCTTGAAAGAATTTGCTATGGCTACATGCTAGCACAGTGATGGTGAACCTTTTTTTCTTCGGGTGCCAAAAAAGCATGGGCATACGCTATCGTGCATGCGCAAGTGCCCACACCCATAATTTAATGCCTGGGGAGGACATAAACAGCTTTCCCTGTCCACCGGAGGCCCTCTGGAGGCCGGAAATGGCCTTTTCCCCAACTTCTTGTGGGCCCAGTAGATTTGTGTTTTGCACTCCCCAGGCTCCAAAGCCTTCCCTGGAGCTGGCGGAGGATAAAAACGCCCTTCCCCATCCCCCCAGAGGCTCTTTGGAAGCCAAAAATACCCTCCCCGAGCCTCTGTGTGAGCCAAAAATCAACTAGCCAGCACACACATGCACGTTGAAGCTGAGCTAGGGCAATGGCTCACATGCCAGCAGATATGGCTCCGCGTGCCACCTGTGGCACCCATGCCATAGGTTCGCCATCACTGTGCTAGCAACTTCATACAATCCCCCTCTTCCATTTTCTCACAATACAAAATGCATAGTAGAATTGCATAAATTGTGGCAGGCCTAAGATACCAAATAAAATGGCTTTTTTTGAAACATGTTGCTAACAATTAATACAGTATTTTTGCACTAGAAAGCATTCCTACAGGCTTACAGGATAGGACTACAAAACATAGTTCTCCCTAGAGTATTTTATTTTGGTATAGACCTGCCATTCCTAATAACCTTGGTCTTTTTTGTCTTTTTATCCTTATAAATACTACTTAAATCAGTTATGGGCAGCTCCCTACACAAGGGGGGACATCATCCGCTTAGTGCAGTGGTTCTCAACCTTTCTAAGACCGCAAGCCCTTAATACAGTTCCTTGTGTTGTGGTGGCCCCCAACCACAAGTCTAGCACCAATTCTCCCAACAGAGCTTTGAGCTGATTGGCAGGAAGGTCAGAGAGACGCCCCCACTGTAAATGCCTGATTGGTCGGATTGTAAAAATATGTTCCAAGATGCCCTAATAGAAGCTTTAGTTCCTAATACCAGGAGAAATTGGTCTTTTCCCAGGGTCTCAGGCGACCCCCATGAAATGGTCATTCGACCCCCAAAGGGGTCCCGACCCCCAGGTTGAGAACCACTGGCTTAGTGGAAATGGAGCTGCGCGCGCAGCTCCAGCTACTGTCAGTCGGTCGCATGGGCTACCTCCAGATTTTCATCGAAAATTGCCAAAATCTCACTTGTGCTCATGAGATATCATTGATTTCCACTGTTTTTGCTTCTGCGCATGCGCTGAAGCAAAAATATTGGCGAAAATAGCTGAAATGTTGCGAGATTTGGCTTGCTGCGCATGTGCAGAAGCCAAATCTCGTGTGGGGTGCACACATGTGTCAGGAGCATGTGTGCCTATGCAGGCTGCCAAGGACCATCCGAGTAGCGAGGTAAGTGCCAGCCCACCACTGTCTATAGACATAGCAGGCAGAATATCTAATGACATACAAAGCCAATCCACTACAGTGGTACCTCTACTTACGAATTTAATTCGTTCCGTGACCTGGTTCTTAAGTAGAAAAGTTTATAAGAAGAAGCAATTTTTCCCATAGGAATCAATGTAAAAGCAAATAATGCGTGCGATTAGGGAAACCACAGGGAGGATGGAAGCCCTATTTCCTCCCAGGAGATTCCTAGAGAGGCCCCACAGAGGCTTCTCCCTGCCTTATCCAGCCCTGTTTCCTCCCAGGAGACTCCTAGAGATGCCCCATGGAGGCGTCTCCCTGCCTTTTCCGGCCCTGTTTCCTCCCAGGAGACTCCTAGAGAGGCCGCACGGAGGCTTCTCCCCGCCTTTTCCGGTCCTGTTTCCTCCCGGGAGATTCCTAGAGAGGCCGCACGGAGGCTTCTCTCTGCCTTATCCAGCCCTGTTTCCTCCCAGGAGACTCCTAGAGAGGCCGCACGGAGGCTTCTCCCTGCCTCATCCGGCCCTGTTTCCTCCCAGGAGATTGCTAGAGAGGCCCCACAGAGGCTTCTCCCCACCTTTTCCAGCCCTGTTTCCTCCCAGGAGACTCCTAGAGAGGCCGCACGGAGGCTTCTCCCTGCCTTTTCCGGTTACAGTTTCGGAGGCTCAGGTTTATAAGTAGAAAATGGTTCTTGAGAAGAGGCAAAAAAATCTTGAACACCTGGTTCTTATCTAGGAAAGTTTGTAAGTAGAGGCATTCTTACGTAGAGGTACGACTGTACTCCTAGTTTAATGAGCTACTGTTTGGTTGGGTTCTTAAAACCCAGGCAGCTCAATCTATGCAATATGCTAAGCTTTGCTAGCCAGTTGATTTGAGTTTTGCAAATCTAGCATCTCTGTTAGTTTATAAAAATAGGTTAATTCAGGAACCAGATTGTTCTGTGTACAGTCTTTATGTCAGTAGAATAAATTAGCTCATTTACAGATCCAGGGTCAGTCTCATTTTAAAAATTTAAAATATTGACTACAGCTGGAACATACTTGCTACGTTATCTTTTTCTGCAGATCTGCAAGGCGTTCAAAGAGTTGAGTCTCTCTTGCCTTGACAAAGAAATGGTTTTATATGATTCTTAGAGAAGATCAATCAGAGTTGCTATGCTGGATTAATTATTTTAGAGGATGTCTCAGGGGCTACCAGTTTCCCGGACTTGCAGGTTGCTGTTAATACTTGCACCTGGGAGGGAAAAACTCTGCCAGCACATCTGTCCACAGATGCCTTGTGTGTTTTTTTTACCAAATGGTGGATGAATGTGGAAAGAGCCAGTAACAGCATGCTCTTTGTAACACCAAAAGAAACAGTGCTTGGAATTACTGGAATCAGGGATTTCTCCTTAAATAACTTTTATTTCCGAGTGACTCCTATCTGAAATAGTAGAGAGGACTATAGCTGGAAAGTTCATGTAGTCATGGAATTATTAATACTTATTGTTCAATGGTTATATTCTACAAATAACAGAGAATAACAGCGTTGGAAGGACCTTGGAGGTCTTCTAATCTAATCCAATCGCCTGCTCAGGCAGGAAACCCTATAATATTCCAGACAAATGATTGTCGAACCAGTTTGGGAAGGTGTTCTGTTGGGCTCTCTGGTAGAATCCTCCCAAAAATTCACAGGTACAAATTTCAGACACACACACGTTTGAAAATTCAAAACAATGTTCTTTATAATGAAAATTCACTTAAACTAAGCCCTCTTTTGGTATAGCAAAGAGCACTCGTCTCCAAACAAACTGGTAATTTGTACAAGTCCCTTATCAGTTCTGAGATACTTAACTTGCAGCTGTGAGGCAATTCACAGTCCTTCTTCTTTCACAAAGTGAAACACACTTTGCTCTGGTTTAGTTTCAAAGCGGGGGAAAATCAGCACACAAAAGGTCAAAGTCAGTAAAGCAGTCACGAAACACAAGGATCAGATAATCCTCCACAATGGCCAAACCCACAGGCTGCTATTTATAGCAGCCTCACTAATTACCACAGCCCCACCCAACCACAGGTGGCCTTATTTTCTTTGATAATAATCTCTCAGTTGTTGCTGCCTATGCATCGCTCTCAGCATGCGTGGCTGTATCATTAACTCTTGTTCCGAATCCAAGGAGGAGCTAGATAATTGATCTCCTTCTGAGCTGTCTGCCACACTCTCCTCCTCCTTGTCACTCATGTCTTCTTGGTCAGAGGAGCCTTCATCAGCAGATTCCACCAAGGGGGGGGGCGCAAAACAGGCCTGCAGCATGTGGATGTCTACCCCACATCCACAGTCCTTGGGGCAGGAACTGGGCCAGAGCCAACCACAACAGGAAGGTAAGTAGAACCAGGGGTGGGCTGCTGCTGGACAGGGGGGAATACAGTGGGGTAGTGAAAATGGAGCTCCACACCAGAGCACCCAATTGTTGTTGAAAGAAAATGCAGGGCTTCCTGCATAAGCCACACGCACAATGTGGTAGTAAAAATTTGCTAGCCCTTTACTGAGTAGAGCCTACCCTTGATCTGAACCATGTAGAGGACTTCATAGATCAGATCATTATTTTGAATAGACTTCACACTGGTAAAGGCCTTGAAACCTACTGGCAACCAGTGCAGCTACTCAACTGGGCTGCTGTGACAGTCAATCCCTTCAGCATTTGGGCTGCTATATTCAATTGTACGTTCAGAATCATTTTCAAAGGCAACCCAAAGTAGTTTTTTCAGTAGTGGTGAGGGTATAGAGAACCTATAACACACATGCCACAGATGGCATATGGAGCCATATTGGAGGGCACATGAGACTTTGTCCTGTGTCAGCTCCAGTGCATGTGTGTATGCTGGTCAGCTGATTTTCGGCCTTTAGAAAGTCCATTTCGCCCTCCGGACACTTCAGGAAAGCTTCCTGAAGCTCCAGAGGCAAAAATATTGCCAATGGACAAACTGGAAGTTCGGGAAAATGAACTTCGAGTTCATTTTGAGACCACCTTCTGCTGCATGAATCCCAGCTACCAGTGAGGTCCCACAGAATTGGTCTCCTTAGGGTCCCGTCGACCAAACAATGTCGGCTGGCAGGACCTAAGGGAAGAGCCTTCTCTGTGGCAGCCCCAGCACTCTGGAATCAGTTCCCTCCAGAGATTCGCACTGCCCCCACCCTCCTTGCCTTCTGCAAGAGTTTAAAAACACATCTTTGCCACCAGGCCTGGGGACATTAGACCTTCCCCTGCCCAACTAATGTTGTTAGTGCGATTATTGAATGAATGAAAATGAATGTTTTTAAAAGTTAGAATTTTAAGAGCTGGGGTGGCAGAGCAGGTAGAGTGCTGTACTGCAGGCCGCTGAAGCTGACTGTAGATCTGTAGGTCAGTGGTTCAAATCTCATCACCGGCTCAAGGTTGACCCAGTCTTCCATCCTTCTGAGGTGGGTAAAATGAGGACCCGGATTGTGGGGGCAATATGCTGGCTCTGTTAAAAAGTGCTATTGCTAACATGTTGTACACCTCCCTGAGTCTAAGGAGAAGGGCGGCATAAAAATCGAATAAAATAAATAAATAAGAACCTTTTAGTATATTAATTGGATAAATTGTACTGTTGTGAGCCACCCCAAGTCCATGGAGAGGGGCAGCATACACGTCTAATCAATCAATCAATCAATCAATCAATCAATCAATCAATCAATCAATCAATCAATCAATCAATCAATCAATCAATCTCAATCAATCAACAAACAAACTTCCAATTTGCCTGTTTGGGCACTTTTTCACCTAACAGTAGTGGTGGGTTTCAACTGGTGTGGTCCAGAGAGCCTCACCGGTATAAACCCACTGATTTTCCATGTTTTTTTCCCCAGGTGTCTTTGTGTGGAAGAAGCCCTCAGGCTGTGCTTCAGGTGAAGAATATAGGTCAACATTAAGACAATGGCAGGTAGGAGGGCTTCTTCCACACGTAAACCACATTGGTAGGAACCCACCACTGTCTACCAAGCTTCAGAAAGGCCTGTGCGCATACAGCATGGGTGTGTGTGCGCATGCGGGGGGAAGGGGTGGGGGCACATGCATGCATGTTAGCACAACCACACGCCCAGTGGTGGGCAAGAGCTGGAACAGTAAAAAATGCAGTTCTGATGGCGGAAACGGAGCGTGTAGCCTTACTCTATTGCCGCCGGGCGTGTATGCACCGTGCATGTGCAACTGGAGCGATTCCAGTAAAAAAATTGTGTGGAAGCAAAGAAACTGGCAATTTTTGCTGCTTGAAGGATGTCCACATGCGAGATTTTGGCTACTGCATGTGCAGCATCCGGAGTCTCGCTGCGGGCCTAGAGCAGCAGCTGGCAAAAGCAGCCTACCCAAGATTCGGCCACACACCTGCTCTCTTGCGCTACAGGAGAGAGAGATACCTGAAGTGCAGGAGAGCACAGAGTAGGCTGCGTGGCTGGAGCTCAGGGCCACCTGGCCTGCATATTTCGGTGCCCCTGCAGGAGATCACGGTAAAGGCCGGGCAGGGGGTGAACAGCGGTGAACAGGCGGAGATGTGGCAGAGTGGGCAGCAGGGAACAGACAGGGGGAACCGCTGCAAGAGGCCTGGGGAGGCAAACAGCGGCGGGCAGCTACTTACCTTGTTTTTGCCAATTTCCAGGTTCTTTTTGCTTCTGTGCATGCGCAGAAGCGAAACCCCCCCAGAAATCTTGCATGCACGCATCCTCGGGCGAGATTTGCGCTGAATCCAGGAATAGTAGTCTACCCCTGCACACGCACCTTTTTGGCATGTGAACCGAAAAAGGTTCGCCATCACAGATATAGGTTATTGTTGGAAGAACAAGTTCCTGGGGCTGAAAATGCCTTGCCACATTTGAGCGTCCTGCTTATTTATAACAGTGATGAAAATCCTTGCTTCAAGGAGATCTAGAGTGCTTACTTCCACCCTTATTTAACGTTTAAGCCTAAAATTGCATTGACCCACTTGGACATGTTCTTCTCAATTTCAAAGCTTTGATCTGAGGATGCTTTGAAGGTGTTTCGGAGAGAATTATAGGAGTGAAGTGAATGCCTTTGCCCCGCTGGGGCAATATATCCATTTTCATTCCAATTTATATATTTTTAAACTTAAAGATGTACTGGTGTTTTGTTACCAGATTTCAGAAGCAGGATCTCCAGTGCTTTGAGGGCTACAAATGGACACCAGAGGATCCCATGAAGCAAAAGGAATATAGGATATTAATCCCTAGGGTCTCCTATTTCTTTTGATGAGTTACTGTCACCCCAATCAGGTTTGCTTCAGTTTGTTACCTGAAATGAGGCTCCTCCCACCTCACCCGAAGCTAAGCCAAGCGATGAGTAACCTGAGCTAACTATATTAACACAAGCATAACCTACAAGTATCTCCCTCTTGGAGCATTAACTGCTTGGTACAATGACTTAACAGTCTGAGCTTTTGCATGTCATCTCACATTTGCTGTCTGAAACAATCTACTTATAATGCCCAATGCATGAAACTCTCCAGGGCTCTGTTCAGGTTTTACTTACACAAAAGAGCAAAAGGAATGCTAGCAGCTGTGTTGCTGCACACTTTGCCCCTATTCCGGAGATGTTAAGACTCTTTCTGAGCAGAACTATTTTTTATGCCATTCAAATATGGTGATGAGAGACAATGAAGATTTTCTGTATACACATCTGTGAGAAGCACAAGGACTTCCCAGAAAGAAAGAAAAAAGAAGCTGGCAGCCAAATCAATTACCTAAGTTTTATTTTTCTTTCCCCAGCTTGAAGGGGGAGCCTTCCTTGCCATTCATAACCCAGCTCTGAAATGTTTGTATTTTCTCCACTAGATGTCCTTCTCTGTGTAAAAAAGTTGCATTCAGAAATGAGACCAACACCAGTGATGCTTAAATAAAAGAGATTGGTAGAAAACTGTTCTTTGGTTTGAATATTTGTCTAGTCTTCAAAGCTGATCAGCAGAGACTTAGTTCAACAGGGGAAAAGATCAGTACAACACATACAATGTACTGCATACTTTTGTAGATTAGCTTGGCAATATTGATGCACAAAATGGAAGAAAGGCCAAAGCTATTTCCTGATGATTGAATTAATATTCTACCTGTTCCTCCGTGTGGCCAAAAAAGTCCCTCATAAAAGGGACTACCAGTATTCATCTTACCAATCTTTAAGTCAATCTCTGATTTGCCTTTGGTGTATCTGTTGAGACTCTGCACCAAATTGTGCTGTTGTGATAATCTTGTTGAATTATTTCTCTGCACTTCTATTACTACTAGTTTTTTCTCATCATTCCCATCACCCATTTCCTCCCATTTATGTCTGTATGACTGTAACTTGTTGCTTGAATCCTTAAGATTTTTATTAATATTGTTTCCTCATTGCTTATTTGACTCCTACGACAATAATTAAGTGTTGTGCCTCATGATTCTTGACAAATGTGTATTTTCTTTTATGTACACTGAGAGCATATGCGCCAAAGTCGTATTCCTTGTGTGTGCAATCACACTTGGCCAATAAAGAATTCTATTCTATACTATTCTATTCCATTCCATTCCATTCTATTTTGTAGTGAAGATTGATAAGGGTCTTAGAAATACCAGTTCCTGACCTAGAGAGACTGTCAGTATTTTAAATTTGAAGGGAAGGTGATATGTAATTCGCCTAAATTATAGAAAGGTACATTTTGACTCAACATTAAGTGTAAATATCAGGTGGGTAGAGAAAAGTGAGAATGCAGCCAATTACTTGAAGACTGGAGGGATCCTCATTATTTGAGAATTTAAAGCATGTCTGATAAAGATGCTATAATTCTGGATTTCTTTTATCAAGCAGTGGTTGGACTTGAAGATGCACAACAAAGGCATTATGAGGTGCTATGAAATATACTTGTAATGTACCGGGAGGCCACAAGGGGACATCCTAGGAGTGGGAACAATGGTAGCCCATGATTGGTTGAACCATTTGACAGCCGACTGTCAAAAGGTGCTGGTGTTCTTCTAATTAGGCAATTAGTTCCTAGTTGTTGTTATTCACCAAGTTATTAAAGTTATGTTCAAGACAACCATGGAGTCTCTTCGGTTATAACACCCATCGATCATGCTCTACAGCAATACTGAACCAAGTTTTAATTAGGAAGTTCTTAATTGAGGCCCTAAGGTTCCTCCTCTGCCCCTAATTTGAGCCACTCAGTATTTTTAACCCATCAATCACCTTTAAAGTGAAAGACAAGCAAATGTTTATATTCTAAACCAGTGGTTCTCAACCTTCCTAATGCTGCGACCCCTTAATACAGTTCCTCATCTTGTGGTGACCCCCAACTATAAGTTTAGCGCTAATTCTTCCAACAGATCTTTAAGCTGATTAGCAAGAGGTCAGAGGGACACCCCCCCTGTAAATGCCTGATTGGTTGGATTTTAAAAATATGTTCTGAGATGCCAGAATAGAAGCTTTAGTTGCAAACACCATTGGAAATTTATATTTTCCCGTGGTCTTGGGCGACCTCTGTGAAATGGTCATTCGACCCCCAAAGGGGTCCCGACCCCAAGGTTGAGAACCACTGGTCTAAACTAAAGTGACCAGATTATAGTTTAGGTAAAGCGGGACACCATTGCTGGGGGGAGGGGGCAACGGGATGATGGATGACTTTTTGTGTGTGTATGTGTTTGTAAAAATACCTTTATGACAGTGGCCGCGGGCGGGGGTGTGGTTCCTCCTGGCCCGGATGGTGCAGGGCCGCTTGCTCAGGAGGTTAGCTGCTTCGGTGTTGTCCTGGGAGGCTCAGGGTCCCTGTTTTGTAGGCGTGGACGAGCAGGAGGGCTGGGCGGGTGAGGAGCGATTCCCACGCACATTCCATGTGGTCAACCTATATAAGGGGTCCATACCTTCGTTTGAGGAGGCAGGGGTAGGGAGGAAGAAATATCCTCGGCCACTTCACCAAATGGGGAAAGATTCAGCTTGATTTATTTATTTATTTATTTATTGATTGATTGATTTATTTATTTATTTATTGATTGGATTTGTATGCTGCCCCTCTCCGTAGACTCGGGGTGGCTAACAACAATGATAAAAACAGCATGTAACAATCCAATCCAAAAATAAAATAAGTAAAAAAACCCTTATTATAAAAACCAAACATACATACAGACATACCATGCGTAAATTGTAAAGGCCAAGGGGGAAAGAGTATCTCAGTTCCCCCATGCCTGATGGCAGAGGTGGGTTTTAAGAAGTTTACGAAAGGCGAGGAGGGTGGGGGCAATTCTAATCTCTGGGGGGAATTGGTTCCAAAGGGCCGGGGCCACCACAGAGAAGGCTCTTCCCCTGGGTCCTGCCAAACGACATTGTTTAGTTGACGGGATCCGGAGAAGGCCCACTCTGTGGGACCTAACTGGTCGCTGGGATTTGTGCAGCAGAAGGCGGTCCCTGAGATAATCTGGTCCGGTGCCATGAAGGGCTTTATAGGTCATAACCAACATTTATTTATTTACTGAATGTAGGAGAGAGAAGTTGAAAACGTATCCGAATGAAAGCCATGAGCGACAGCCACGATGCCTCAAAGCAACCCCGACCAGTTTCTCCTCAATCTCTTCCACTCTATTCCCCTCGTTCTGTTTCGTTCCTCTGTTTAATTTTTTGTGCAGCGCGGCGAAGCTTCCATTGGTGTTGGGTGCTTCCAACCAATCAGAACCGTACATTATATTCTCCAAAGCTAAGGTGACCAGACATCCTGTTTTTTAAAAAAAATCAGAACTTTTAAAAAATGCTGCGGGATGCGGGACAAATTGCTCAAAAGTGGGACTGTCCAGCCAAAAAGTGGGACGCCTGGTCACCTTATTCTAAACCGAACTGGTAAGTTTTTGTATATGTTTTAATTTTGGTTGAATTTAACCCAACTGCATGGGGGAACTGAGACACCTTCCCCAGGCTTTTATACTTTATGTTTGGTATGTATGTGTTGTTTGGTTTTAAATGATGGGGTTTTATATGTCTTTTTCTCTTTTAATATTAGATTTGTTCCACTGTAACATTGTTTTATTATTGTTGTGAGCCGCCCCGAGTCTTCGGAGAGGGGCGGCATATAAATCTAATAAATTATTATTATTATTATTATTATTATTATTATTAATATTATTAATATTATTAATATTATTAATATTATTAATATTATTAATATTATTAATATTATTATTATTATCCTGGGTCGGCTTCAGAACTGGTCTCCTTCTGCTTCAACTGCTATAGATCTCTCCATCACTTCTACTATGAGTTGACCCTGGCCCTAGTCAAAAAAGAAGCTGCCCACGTAAAGAATTGAAACTGATAAATATTATCTCTGGTCAGGACCTGCCAATAGTAAAACATTTATTTATTTGTTGGTTTGTTTGTTTCTTTCCTTCCTTCCTTCCTTCCTTCCTTCCTTCCTTCCTTCCTTCCTTCCTTCCTTCCTTATTTATTTATTTTGTCCAATATACAATGAGGGTTTTAGTGGGTATATATCTATATACACATAGTAAAATACATGATGAAGGTTATAGAGGAAATACTCATAGTAAAATATATCTAAGAAAGAATAGAAAAGAAGATATAGTAATAGAACATATCAATGAAAGAATAGAAGAATATAGGAATAGAAGAAAGGTATAGGAGATATAGGAGAGCAACAGGACAGGGGACGGAAGGCACTCTAGTGCACTTGTACTCACCCCTTACTGACCTCTTAGGAATCTGGATAGGTCAACCGTAGATAATCTAAGGGTAAAGTGTTGGGGGTTTGGGTATGACACTATGGAGTCCAGTAATGAGTTCCACGCTTCAACAACTCGGTTACTGAAGTCACATTTTTTACAGTCAAGTTTGGAGCGGTTAATATTAAGTTTATATCTGTTGTGTGCTCTTGTGTTGTTGTGGTTGAAGCTGAAGTAGTCGTCGACAGGCAGGACGTTGCAGCATATGATCTTGTGGGCAATACTTAGATCTTGTTTAAGGCGTCTTAGTTCTAAGCTTTCTAGGCCCAGGATTGAAAGTCTAGTCTCGTAGGGTATTCTATTTCGAGTGGAGGAGTGAAGGGCTCTTCTGGTGAAGTATCTTTGGACATTTTCAAGGGTGTTAATGTCTGAGATGCGATATGGGTTCCAAACAGATGAGCCGTATTCGAGGATGGGTCTGGCAAAAGTTTTGTAAGCTCTGGTAAGTAGTGTGAGATTGCCAGAGCAGAAGCTACATAGGATTAGGTTTACAACTCTTGAAGCCTTCTTGGCTATATTGTTTTCCCACAGTTCATTTGTTGATTGTGTGCCGGCGATCAGTTGTAGAAAATGCAGCAACCAGAAAGTTGCCAATGACTGTAATCCTCCTTATTCTGATTTTCTTTTAAAAGATTTGAGAAGCAAAAGGAAATTTATATCCAAAGCAGTCCTGATTTGGCATTTAGAAAGCCAAGCCTCAGAAGAATGGAGTTTTGTACAACCAAAACCACACCTGATTTTTCCATCAATCCCTCCTCTATGTTCATATTTTGGCATTAAAAACCGTGAAGCGCCTGCAGGATGGAACTAGTAATTTATCATTTTTTCCAATACAAAATAAGGATTCTCCATGATGTCCAATTTCCTTTCAATAGAGGAATTAGTAGTTTGTTGGCTTTTGGCACTAATCAAAATGTAAAGCTATTAAAATAATAAAAAAAGAAGTTCTCTTGGGTGTTCCCATAAAGAGAACATAAAAATACTATCCATCCCCAAATATTTAAGAGTAGTTTCTCAGTTATTTTTTTAAGTGTCTTGAAGTTTTACAAATACAATCGATTCAAATTGAATAAACCTGCACATAGTTGTGGTAAACTTTGGCTGTGATTTTGGGGTGCGGGTGTAATGGAAGGCATGAAAATACTATATAGTACAGTATTTCAAATACTGCCTTAGTTGCAATTTGTAAGGGTTATGTTTTTCTTGGTTAATTTTCTAATCTTTTTTTTTTTTTAGTTGGCCCATTAAAAAGTTTTCATCATAAAGCAACATGCAAACTGAACTGTTAGACTGACTTTCCTGTAAAAGTTTACATGCTTGTATTTGAGGAAGTTGAAATATGCTATTACAAGTCAGAACGTGGCACAAGTTTTAGGCTGGAAATGGTACTAATCACCAGTACTTTTTCTGACTGATCACCAAGATGGTGCATTAGATTGTGTATGGGATTCTTTTTGAATCGTAGCCCAAATTAGTGCTTCTGACTACACCATGGTAAACGTTGAAGGCATCTCGCCATGGGTTAACATCAAACAGTTAAGGTTTCATCAAATTATTCCATAGTGGCTAAATATCAGAAAGAGACTGGTACAGTAATGGATTCTAAAACCCTTTGCCACCGGTTTGCTGGTGGGCCTGCAAACCCACCCGCAAACCGATGATGACCTTTGCAATTACATCACGAGCAACTGTGTCCTCTTCGCCGACGATGTAAAACTCTTCAACACCACCGATAACACAACTACTCTCCAAAAAGACCTGAACTCTGTTTCTGAGTGGTCTAAAACATGGCAACTCCAAATCTCAACTAGCAAATGCTCTGTCCTACACATTGGGAAGAAGAATCTGAACTCCAAATACGAACTGAATAATCAAGTTATCACAGATAATCCCTACTCAGTTAAAGACCTCGGTATACTAATAACAAAAGATTTAAGTGACAAAGCCCACTGCAACAACATAGCCAAGAAGGCTTCAAGAGTTGTAAACCTAATCCTACGTAGCTTCTGCTCTGGCAATCTCACACTACTTACCAGAGCTTACAAAACTTTTGCCAGACCCATCCTCGAATACAGCTCATCTGTTTGGAACCCATATCGCATCTCAGACATTAACACCCTTGAAAATGTCCAAAAATACTTCACCCGGAGAGCCCTTCACTCCTCCATTTGAAATAGAGTACCCTATGAGATTAGACTTTCAATCCTGGGCCTAGGAAGCTTAGAACTAAGACGCCTTAAACAAGATCATATGCTGCAACGTCCTGCCTGTCGGCGACTACTTCAGCTTCAACCGCAACAACACAAGAGCACACAACAGATATAAACTTAATATTAACCACTCCAAACTTGACTGTAAAAAATATGACTTCAGTAACTGAGTTGTAGAAGCGTGGAACTCATTACCGGACTCCATAGTGTCATCCCCAAACCCCCAACACTTTACCCTTAGATTATCTACGGTTGACCTATCCAGATTCCTAAGAGGTCAGTAATGGGCGAGTACAAGTGCACTAGAGTGCCTCCCGTCCCCTGTCCTATTGCTCTCCTATATCTCCTATACCTTTCTTCTATTCCTATATCTCTTCTTCTATTCTTTCATTGATATGTTCTATTCCTATATCTTCTTTTCTATTCTTTCATAGATATATTTTGCTATGAGTATCTCCTCTATAACCTTCATCATGTATTTTACTATGTGCATATATATATATATATATAATAAATATACCCACTAAAACTCTCATTGTGTATTGGACAAAATAAATAAATTCGGTGAGGTTTTTTGTTTCCGCGCATGCCGAAACACGGGCGCACCTGCGGCTCTATGTGCGATTTTGCTGCCTCCACAGGTGCAGCAGCAAAATCGCGCGGGCCCCGCAAGAACTGACGAGCCACGGTGGGTGCAATTTAGCATTCCGGCTCCTAGCCCATCACTGCGTACCCACCAGGGATAATGTCCTAAATCATTCTGGCTATGTGAAGTGGGTGAGGTCATGTAGGCATGAGAGACCAGTTTGAGGTAAGCAGTTTACTGCGCACAACCTCTACATGGCCTCCATCTCTACATCTGAAGTGGTAGTATTGTCACCACTGATAGGACTGCTACCAGTGATAGCAAATTTCTCCTTCTGCTTGATAAATTGGGAGACATGTTCCACCCAAGTTCTCTGCCTACAGACTTGATGGAAAATTTCAGGTCATTGATAGAGAGTTTTTAATAAAACCGAATGGGTAAATAAAAAGGATTTTTCTTTTAAACGTGTGCAACAAATTAGCTACTTATTTATTTATTTATTTATTTATTTGTTTATTTATTTATTTATTTATTTATTTATTTATTTTTATTTATTTTGTCCAATACAAATTGAAAGTTAAAGAGAATAAAAACGTGTAGTAGTAAATATCAGGGAAGGGACAGAAGAAGAGATATGAGAATAGAATACATCAATGAAGAGTAGAGGAAGGATATACGGATGGGAGAAAAGATATATAAAATATAGGAGAGACAATTGGACAGGGGACGGAAGGCACACTAGTGCACTTATGCTCACCCCTTACTGACCTCTAAGGAATCCGGAGAAGTCAACTGTGGAAAGTCTAAGGGAACAATGTTGGGGATTGGGGGTTGACACCATGGAGTCTGGTAAACAAGATAGTTGAATTTATAGAAGGCATAGCTATACTTAATCAAACAAGCAATTAAGCAACCAATGGGCAGAAAATCTGAATCCTGGAGAAACATCTGCCTATATTTTTTTTCCTGCCAGTGTTACTCTACTGATCTAATTACTTGTAGGATTTTTGATCAGAGAACAATCAAGAAATTTCCTTCCGTTGCTGTTCTCAGGACCTGTAGCCAATTGAGATTAGGGAAAAAAACCAGCCTGAACCCCAACACTTGAAAAATTCCAAATAACTCCCGGAATATTTATCAGGAACACTACAGGGAATTTGTGTAGCTTCCCCCTCCCAAGGCCTTATACAAACAATTGATCATTATTGTTACAGTTGATCAGAAAAGAAGAGAAGAAGGAGAAAACAATTCCTTTAAAAAACCCAATTCTGCTTAATCTGGAGTAAAAAGTGATTTTTGGTGAGGGTTTTTTGGGCTTGGGGGAGGAGCCTTCCTGTTTGAATATTTATTGCATCCCATTACTTAATAGTAAAAATCAATCAATACATGTGTCAGGTATGTGGTCTCTTTTGCATTAAATTTAGTGTATTAAAACAGACAGAAGAAAATAGGCAAATAATTCTTCATATTTTTGACTGTTTCAATCCAAAACACGCACCGTTTCTTTTTGGTCTCCCCTACTTTCGACAGCAGAAAAATGAACCTCATGAAAAATGTCCCAAGAGGGAGGTTTTTTTAAAAAAGATCCCAGTAATTTCTTTATCATCCTGCATTCCGAGTCATTTTAAACCCACAAATTAATAAAAATGACCATTTCAGAAGAAGGTTTTACCTTGTTCCCCCTATAAATGACCTTTTAATTTTCTCTTCTAGTTTTGCCTTCTTTCTTGTATTGACTTCTAAATATTGTTAAGGGATTAAAAATAGTGAATTCTCAAAATGATTGCTCCCAGTTTGTTGTGCTGAGATTTATTTATATCTCCCTTATTTATGTTGAATATGCACCCTATTTAGTAGTTATTTATTGCAGTTTGGAATCTTTGGCTGTTTGGTGAAATGAAATTAATCAGGAATGTCTTAGTATAATATATACTAAAATGAAAGGAAGTTATTTAACAAAATCTGCTACATTTCACAACCCCTTTATCTCCTCTTAAACTGTTATGCCCTTAACCCTTGGTCCTGAACTACTATTACCACTATTTTTTTCTCATCATTCCTATATATTAAAAGTATATGTTCTTGCTTTAATTGTCAGGTTCATCTAATACGTCAAGCCATAATGTCATTTTATTTTGATTTAATGTATGCATTAGCCTAACTATCACGGTTTGTAAACCATAGTTTATACCTCAATGTGATGTGTAAACTAGTATCAGGTTGCTACCGGTACAGATAAGAATGGTAGCAAAAATTGAGCTACATGCGCAGCTTCATTTTTGCTGCGGGCATGTGTGTGCGTCCTAGTGAGATTTTGCTTCTGCGCATGCACAGGAAGCAAAATCTTGCGAGGGGATGCATGGGTGAGAGAGATTTTGGTTATGTTTTGCTTCTGCGCATGTGCGGAAGCAAAGAAATTGCCGAAATCTCACATGTGCATGCGTCCAGGGGTGGGCAGCAGGCAGAACAGGGAGGAACGAAGTTCCCCTGGTGGAAATGAAGATGTGTGCGCAGCTCCAGCTGATTGGCAGCTGTCACTTCCTGCATTACTGGTCTCTGCTTGGCTCTCCTTTTTCCCCCTGCTGCTGCTGCTGCGTCTGTGCTCCTTGCTTTTTTCCTCTTTCCTCCTTCCTGGCCTTGGACGAGCTTCCCTCTCTCCTGCCTGGCTCCCCTCCAGCCTCATGTAGTCACCTCCCGCCTGAGGTGCAAGCAGAAGGCATGGGTGAAAGCGGTGCTGGCAGCATTTATCCTTCTGGCAGCACCCATTCACCTAGCTACCCAGCCTATGGTGATGGGGGTGGCGACCCAGGAAGGAGAACAGGGGAAACGCGAAGAAAATTTTCACCCTAGCGAGTGACACTGGTAAGGCTGTAAGTTGAGGACTTAACAGTTCACTTGAGCGATGATCGTTCAAGTCACTCCCACTTGATTACATGACCATTAAGCCACACCCACAGTGTGGCAGTAAAAAATTTGGCTGCCCATTACTGCACGTGTCCCCTGTAAGAGTTTGTTTCCTGCACATGTGCAGAAGCAAAATCTCACTGGGACACTCGCGGGCCTGCAGCAGAAGCAAAGCTGCGTGTGCAGCGCATCAGTAGCGGTAGAGTTGGGAATCCGCCCCGGTGTAAACCCAACCATAGGTAGCTAAATCAACAAGGCATGATTCCATTGTATAGTATGCTATACTAAACCAGGTTATAGCATATTTCCAACTAGCAGGTAAGTTTCTTTAACCAAAAAGTCATTGATAGTAACTTACTTTCCTATATTGACCCTTTTAAGTAACCTGGGAGTAAGGTCAAGTAATTCACCGGGGGGGGGAATTTATTTATTTATTTATTGGATTTGTATGCCGCCCCTCTTAGTAGACTCGGGGTGGCTAACAACAATGATAAAAACAGCATGTAACAATCCAATCCAATACTAAAATAACTAAAAAAACCCTTATTATAAAAACCAAACATACATACAGACATACCATGCGTAAATTGTAAAGGCCTAGGGGGAAAGAATATCTCAGTTCCCCCATGCCTGACGGCAGAGGTGGGTTTTAAGAAGTTTACAAAAGGCGAGGAGGGTGGGGGCAATTCTAATCTCTGGGGGGAGTTGGTTCCAAAGGGCCGGGGCTGCCACAGAGAAGGCTCTTCCCCTGGGTCCCGCCAAACGGAGAGGGGCGGCATACAAATCCAATAAATAAATAATTAAATAAATAAATAAATAAATAATAATAATAATAATAATAATAATAATAATAATAATAATAATTTAGTTGACGGGACTCGGAGAAGGCCCACTCTGTGGGACCTAACTGGTCGCTGGGATTCGTGCAGCAGAAGGCGGTCCCTGAGATAATCTGGTCCGGTGCCATGAAGGGCTTTATATATTAGCATAGATAAGAACTGTGATGAGTTATGTCATAAATATAATTTTATAAAGATGTAAACAGTAGGAAGCGATTCTACTGATATGAGGAAACTTTATTTGGATGGCTTAGATATGATGCAAAATTTTGTGGAAGTCCTCCAGACTATTTATTTATTTTTATTTATTTATTTATTTTGTCCAATACACAATGAGGGTTTTAGTGAGTATGTATCAATATACACATAGTAAAATACATGATGAAGGTTATAGAGGAGATACTCATAGTAAAATATATCTAAGACTAGATTTTTTTCAAAAGTTGAATTTCCTTTAATACAGTATACACAGCTTCCTCCTTTCTCTTTTGTTCTATTTAGGCTTAAAATTGCAGATGCCACAAGAAATATTGTTCTTGTGGCACATCCAGGCCAAACAGAAGCAGGAAGTAATATAAAACTTTTAATAAATCATGTTTTCATGAAAATTCCATCTCCACTTTTTAAACCCAGGGGGTTTGTGCAAACATCCCTCTTAGTGCATGTAAAACTGAACTAAGGTTCTCAACCTGCAAAAGGCAAAGATGAAGAAACCAGACCAAAGCTGTAAGGAGTACGCTGCTTGAGCAATTCAGGAATACCAGAATGTCCCATTTGATGGCAGGTCTAACTGCTGTAAAGTTCCCTATGCACACGACTATAGAAATTTAGGGTATTTAGAAACATAGAAACATAGAACACTGACGGCAGAAAAAGACCTCATGGTCCATCTAGTCTGCCCTTATATTATTTCCTGTATTTTATCTTAGGATGGACATATGTTTATCCCAGGCATGTATAAATTCAGTTACTGTGGATTTACCAACCACGTCTGCTGGAAGTTTGTTCCAAGGATCTACTACTCTTTCAGTAAAATAACATTTTCTCATGTTGCTTTTGATCTTTCCCCCAACTAACTTCAGATTGTGTCCCCTTGTACTTGTGTTCACTTTCCTATTAAAAACACTTGGTAGGCCCATAATAGCTCGCGCAGCTGCATTTTGCACAATTTGTAGTTTTCGAACACTTTAGATACACGATATGTATCTAATGTTATTATTCACCCCTCTGAGCAAGCACTGATTTATTGAGACAGCCAACTGCATAAATACAACAACATTAACATTCCAAATTGGCTAGTAAGGATGATTTTGAAAACGGTGGTTTATGTCTCAATCTCTTATTACAGTGGCAAAACCACTTTGTGGAAGTGAAACTAGCCAGCGTTACCACCATAACAACTGCAAAGATTCTCCAAGTACATTTATGTGACAGGCACCCGCTGCTGGAAAGACAAAAACAGGAAAAAAATCTGGAATTTCTTGCTTAAGTCAACAACTCCCTGTTACTTGTGGGTTTAAAATTACACCCTTTGCAGTAATGTTCATTCTGCTTTTGTGTGGCTTTGAGCTTTGAGGCATTAAAATCCACTGCAGTTTTAGATTATTTATAGGTTTATGCCTTCTTTGTCCTAGGGAATAAAGGCAATGTGCTCAGTTCAGCACCAAAATGGGAAATAGTAAAATAATAAAAAACCTTCTATCATAGGAGCAACTTGATCCAGAATCAAAGGTTGTTCCCCCTCCCCCAAATCTATCGATACATATTTCTGCAGTACAATTCCAGATGTTGGAGTTCGTATGTTCGTGGATAAAGCAATTATTTGAATTTAGATTTCTCCTGCTGCTGTCCAGATTGAGAGAAGCATGTGCTTAGCCCCCCCATATATTCAAACTTCTATTTACATACCAAGCCTTCTGTGATGGTTGCCAGATCTACTTAGACTTCAGTTCATAGAATTTGCTAGCCAGCATAACAAAGGCAGAGAGGTCTGGAAGCTGCACAGGCCCAACAGAGGTTGATATGTATCACTGGTGGGTTGTTCCTGGTTTGGCCTGGTTTGGCAAACTGGTAGCGGCACCCTTGAAAATGTCCAAAGATACTTCACCAGAAGAGCCCTTCACTCCTCCACTCGAAATCAAATACCCTGTGAGACTAGACTTTCAATCCTGGCCTAGAAAGCTTAGAACTAAGACGCCTTAAACAAGATCTAAGTATTGCCCACAAGATCATATGCTGCAACGTCCTGCCTGTCGGTGACTACTTCAGCTTCAACCACAACAATACAAGAGCACACAACAGATTTAAACTTAATATTAACCGCTCCAAACTTGACTGTAAAAAATATGACTTCAGTAACCGAGTTGTCGAAGCGTGGAACTCATTACCGGACTCCATAGTGTCATCCCCAAACCCCCAACACTTTACCCTTAGATTATCTACGGTTGACCTATTCAGATTCCTAAGAGGTCAGTAAGGGGCGAGTACAAGTGCACTAGAGTGCCTTCTGTCCCCTGTCCTATTGCTCTCCTATATCTCCTATACCTTTCTTCTATTGCTATATCTCTTCTTCTATTCTTTCATTGATATGTTCTATTACTATACCTTCTTTTCTATTATTTCTTAGTTATATTTTACTATGAGTATCTCCTCTATAACCTTCATCATGTATTTTACTATGTGTATATAGATGTATACCCACTAAAACTCTCATTGTGTATTGGACAAAATAAATAAATAAATAAATAAAAATAAACAAACAAACAAACAAATAAAATAAAGATTTAAGCCTACTTTGAAAACCCGTGAAGTAGCGAATCCGCAAAAGATGAACCACGGAGAAGCGAGGGATTACTGTAGTGTCTTGCATTTATGTAATCAATGAACTACTACAGAGAAAACAAATTCTTATTTCTGCATGCAACAAAAACATTTTGAACTAAAAAAAAAGATGCATCAAAATACTCAATAAATCATGTGCTGGCAAGTATCGCACATTGGCGATTGTGACGCATGTTTTGAGAGCCACAGCAGAGGGCTGAAAGAGCCACATGAGACTCCAGAGCCGGGAGTTACAGACCCCTGGCATAGAGAGTCTCACTGCAGCGTAGACTCATAGAAAAACATTTTTCACCTACACAATTGTTAGCATAACATTTCTTCATTTGAAAGCTTCTCTTAAAGCCCTTCTCCAAATAGTAGTTGTAGGTGGCCAAGATTTTTTTTTATAACAACGTCTGAACTATTAAAGCTTTCTTAAATAGTTTTTGATTGAATTCAGTGCAAATATTTGCCCCCTTTTTGCTTAATTGTTCCAAAATGTAATTTCTTTTAAATGTTTTAAAAGTCCTTGATTATATTATCAATTGTATTTACTTACTTACTTACTTACTTACTTACTTACTTACTTACTTACTTACTTACTTACTTACTTACTTACTTATTTATTTGATTTATATGCCGCCCCTCTCCGCAAACTCGGGGCGGCTAACAACAGTAATAAAACAGCATATAATAATAATCCAATACTAAAAACAGTTAAAAACCCATTATTATAAAAACCAAACATACATACACATATACCATGCATAAAATTGTAGAGGCCTAGGGGAAAGAGTATCTCAATTCCCCCATGCCTGGCGGCAGAGGTGGGTTTTAAGCAGCTTACGAAAGGCAAGGAGGGTGGGGGCAATGCTAATCTCTGGGGGGAGTTGGTTCCAGGGGGCCGGGGCCACCACAGAGAAGGCTCTTCCCCTGGGTCCCACCAAGCGACATTGTTTAGTTGATGGGACCCGGAGAAGACCCACTCTGTGGTACCTAACTGGTCGCTGGGATTCGTGCAGCAGAAGGCGGTCCCTGAACAAACATCATGGTACATACTGTATTTTGTAGAGAAAAAGGGATAGGGAATTTTTTATCAAGTCAAAACCACTAAAAAATTAAAGATAAACTGTGCTGTACTATATCTGTCCTTGCATATCTTCTATGGGAAGAAGAAACATATTTTTTCATCATGAGGTATATCTGCTAAGGTAGAAAAGCTCTTTGAATGACAACTACTATTTATGGGAAAGCAGTTGGTACCTGTCCTGGTCTACTAATATTTAGGTAAGCAGGAGATAAGTAAACTGTATTCTATTTTCAGAAGGTTTCGGAAAATTAAATCAAAGAGAGATTTAGCAATTATGAGAATAAAAATTCCTCGATCAAGTATGTCATATTAGACATTGGTTTCATATTTCTGGCCTATAGTATGGATCACTGCGATGGCAATGAAATGAAATATATTTCTTAGATTAGGTGGAGATATCTATATAATTTCATTATATATTTTTATTTTCTTCAAACAAGTGAGGTAAAGTTGATGGAAATCCACAAATTTATGGTACCTCAGATACAGATTTTCCTTCCAAGTAAGTTTGCCTTCCATAGAAATTTCCTAGAGCAACTGGAAATGTGAAGACCTGTAAACTTATAAACTTATAAAGATAGAAAAATATTTGTCAGACTTTGTCATGTATTCTACTGCAGTTGTAACTGTCACGTTAATTCAAGGAAGGAATCGTCTTACATATTTTTAATTTGATTATTAAAACATTACATAGTATTTCCCACTGATTATTTGTATTTTACAAAGTCAAGACTGAGAAGAAGCTTAATGTTAGGTGAAAGCATTTTCTTTGCGTAACCGTTTCAGCTTTTTCTCAAACTGAACAAATGACTTTGATCTTTCAACTGTGAGAAGTAAACTGGGTGTGACCTTCTGTCATCGAGTAATCATCTCTTTTAATGACATATGTTAACTTTGTTCTGATATTAGATCATGCACCTTCTTTGTACTGTCACCATTTTTCATCTAAGGTCTAATTATTTCACTTTATGTGTATAGAGATATCATGAGAGTCACTTATGTCCAGTATGAGGTTTTTCATTTTTCCATATCAAATTTCTAAAACGGATAACAGCATTTTCGATCTTTTCTCACAGCATTATTACATTGATTTTTTTTCATTGAGAAGTCATCTTTAAATATATACATTGTATATTTCTTGGATAGGTTCTATTAATCTATTATTATTTATTATTATTATTAGATTTGTATGCCATCCCTCTCTGGAGACTGTGTAACATTTTCTGATAAAGTCTATTAATCTTCCAGCTAATTATTTTTCAAAGCAAGTTGTAAGGCAGTTCAATAGTTCATTTGAAAGCATCATTTTAGAAGCAATTTCATCATTCCTCTGATAAAAATGACTTTCTGAATCAGATTGTTGATATAGATAAAACAATCAAATTGAATTGATCTTTTAAATTACCTTGATCTTGAATTTATTCAAAGCAGTGAATTTGAAATCACACCTAAGGAACTTCGCTCATGTCTATTAGTTTTCATATTCACGATGATTGAACCAGTGGTGGGATTCAATTTTTTAAAATACTGGTTCTGTGGATGTGGCTTGATGGGCATGGCGTGGCTTGGTGGGCAAGCATACTGCAAAATCTCCATTTCCTCCCGATCAGCTGAGATTCTTGAGGTAGAGACCAGATGGGGGTGGGGCCAGTCAGAGGTGGTAGTTACCAGTTCTCCGAACTACTCAAACTTTCTGCTACCAGTTCTCTAGAACTGGTCAGAAATTGCTGAATCTCACCTCTGGTTTGAACGATAGCTTACTGTTCTAAAATATGCCTAACATCTTAAAAATGGACTTTTTCTGTTCAACATTTACAAACTTTTAACGAATTTATATTATTTTTTTAAACTACATGGTACTGGAGGATGCTGGTATTTATTTATACATTCTGATGCACCCCTGTCCATTCTGAATCATTCTGCCTGCTCACTCTTCCCAATTGGAGAAAGGTCAGTGAGAAATTTCCTATGTCTTCTTTGGTATTTATGAAAATTATGAGAAGCCAGAAAGGCTGAAGACTATGGAAGAGATTGTTGAATAATGAAATGTGACTCATACATGTCCCTCTGAAACCATTCTTTTTTGGTGGAGAAAGACCCTCAATCTCAATCCTCTTCACTTTGTATAATAAAGATTTTAAGCAGAAAAATAAAGTTTTAATATAATTGTATTGTTTATTTATTTATTTTATTTATTAAATTTGTATGCTGCCCCTCTCCTTAGACTCGGGACGGCTCACAACAGTAATAGAAAAACAATGTACAATACTAAACTAATAATTAAAACTAAAAATCCATAATTTAAGAAAACATACACACAACATACCATACATAAACAGTATAGGCCTGGGGAAGTTATCTCAGTTCCCCCATGCCTGATGGCAGAGGTGGGTTCTAAGGAGCTTACGAAAGGCCAGGAGGATGGGGGCAGTTCTAATCTCAGGGGGGAGTTGGTTCCAGAGGGCCGGGGCTGCCACAGAGAAGGCTCTTTCCCTGGGCCCTGCCAAACGACATTGTTTAGTCGACGGGACCCGGAGAAGGCCAACTCTGTGGGACCTAATCGGTCACTGGGATTCGTGCCGCAGAAGTACGAATATTACTTTAGGTAATATTTTCATATGATATTCTTCAGGTTTCATCTCAGGATTGGCTGAGTAGTAGAATAAGGATGACACAGCTCCAAAAGACCACTAGATGGCAACAAAGAGAGTTTTAATTACCTCTTGCTCCCTTCTTGGAGACATCCATATTTTTTTGGTCCAGGTATGTTAACCCTAATCACATATCATTCAAAAGAAACTTAGAAAGTAAAGAAGGTGGAAATCTGCAATTGTACAGATTTTAACAAAACCAGAACTAATTGCTTCTATAGCATGATGTATAACTATAAAAGACTGGTGTTTTGAATCCTTTTTCACTCTTTTACAGAGCCATCCTAGCTATGGGATAGACATAAGCAGTGATAGGCTCCTACGGGTATGGTCAGGAACGCAGTACCAGTAGCAAAATTTGGAGCTCCACCACAGAGCACCCAATTTGCATTGAAAGATGTTGAAACAAAATGCGTAAGCCACGCCCACAGTGTGGTAGTAAAAAATTTGGTAGTCTATCACTGGACATAAGCCTTACTCAGTTAAATGGGAAATCTTAATAGATTAGTATGCATAAAACTGCAGCCCTTTGCTGGATCTGAGCCATCTTCCTTCCTAGCCTTAAGCCACAGGATAAGATGCTAGTATATGAGCCGAGGTGGCCCAGTGGGTAGAGTACAGTACAGCAGGCCACTAAAGCTGACTATTAGATCTGCAGGTCAGCGGTTCAAGTTTCATCACTGGCTCAAGGTTGACTCAGTCTTCCATCACATCTTTCCGAGGTGATGCAGTAGAAAGCAAGTGGTTGAAGATCAGTGTATCAAAGACCAAAGTAATTGTCCTTTTAAAAAGAAAATTGAACAAATAAATGGAAGTTATAGTTAAATAGCAGAAAACAAGGGTAAGGAGATGAATTTGTATATTTTAATGTTCTTAGTAAAGATGAGAAATGGATGAATGGAGAAAAACTTTAAGATCTGAAAATACTGACAACAAAAAAAATCTGCAGTCTGCTGTTTGGAATAAATATTTCTTGAAAGAAGTAAAATATTTGGGGGAAAAACATGATTCTGTCCATAAATTTAAAAATAAATTGAATGCCATGGAAATAGAATACTAAATTGTCTTGATAAAATGAGAAGAGGTGAGGTTAAAAATGAAGAGGTGTTGAATGAATGTGGATTGAATACAAAATGAGTGACCAGCATAAAAGAAGTAAATTGAGGTGGTTTGCTTATATGAATAGAATGAATAAGAGATGGAGGATTCACAAAACAAATCAGAGGAGTGAATGGGTTGAGAGGAAGTGCAAGATAAAAAAAGCTGAGGTTGGATGGAGCTGATGAAATCCTGGAAAGAAGAGAGGGGAGATGTTTAAAGAACAAATAGTAGTTCATGAAGTGATATAGGGACATAAAGAAAGCAAGGATGGATTTCAAGGGCAGAAAGAAATGAAAAGGTACAGTGAATGGCATTGATATACAATATATCACATTTAGCTATACAGTATTTTGTTCCAAAAGGAAATCGCATGATCTGCATAGTATAAATCGATGTAAATTATATTTAGAAAAAGTTAATTGGATTTTTCCTGGCACACCCATCCTTTCAATCTCTAAAATGGGATTGAGATTGAGCCAAACTATTAATAGTATTTTCAGATCTTTTTGAAGATAAAGATCCTACAAGCAATGGTCTGTTTACATATTTGCAAGTACCTAGACATTTCTATTATGCAACATGCTTATTAAATGTTATCATTGGAATTTAAATACAGAAATATACCCTCACAAAAATTAGGAAGACATTTTATAGGGACTTAGATAAATTAATTTTGAAATTTATTTGGATGGGGGGGAAAGCAAGAATTTAAAAAAGCTTTTAAGAGAGGTGGTTTTGAATTACCAGATTGGCAACTATATTGTCAAGCAGCAACTATAACATGGATGAAGGAATGGGTAACACTTACAAATAAGAGAATGTTAACAATAGAAAGACACACTCTATAAATAGGTTGGCACAATTTTATTTGGGAGAGAAAACATCAGATACACAAATATTTCCAGAGACACCATATTAGAGCAACATTATTAGATGATTGGTTAGAAATTAAAAACAAATACTATATCAGAATAACCAAGTGGATATCTCCAATGGAAGCACTAATCTACACTAATGTAAAATTACTTATAAGGAACTATTAGATGAGCAAAATAACCTAAATACAAGAGAAGAATTGGCATTAAGGGGAATTAAAATTGATTGGTAGCCATACTTGCAAATTCAAATGAAATATAAAAAAGATATGTTACAATTTGGATTCCAAGAAGAACATCAAGAACTGGACAAAATTTTATTAGATATAGAGGAAAAAATAATAACAAAATCATATAAATGCTTATTCAATATAAAAATGGAAGAAAAATAGTAAAGAAAGTATTGATAATTTGGACTCAAAATTTTGGCCACACCATTGAATTAGAACTATTGGATAAATTAGGGGACCAAAATTATAAGATGACAATGGCCTCATCATACAGAGAAAATATGTTAAAAATGTTCTGTAGATGGCACTTACCTCCAGCAAGGTTTGCGAAAATGTTTCCACATCTATCACCTAAACGTTGGAAGTGTGAACGAGAACCCGGGATGAACTACCATATGTGGTGCATGTGTGCAAAAATAAAGAAATATTGGGGGAGAAAATACAAAAATGGATAGAGGAAATAACAAAACAAACTATAGAATTCAAACCGGAAGCATTTTTGTGGGGAATATTAAAAATGAAAACAGGTAAAAACATCCAGTATCTCACATTATACATACGGTAATAATGGCTGCCAGCATTCTATAGGCACAACACTGGAAAACAGATGTAATCCCTTCAAACACAATGATAATACTTAAAATATTAGAATGTGCAGAAATGTGGAAATTAATGATGGAATTACAGGATAAAGGGGATACAGAATTTTATAAAATTTGGAAAAATTGTTATAAGACAGTGGGACAAGGTAAGATGATATATGATGAGTAGAATCCGAGACCAAGCTACAAGAAATAAATTGGAATCACTCTATAATACGTAAATAGATATATTGCTCTTGGGTCAAAGTGGATTATATAAGAAACACCCCTAATTTGGTGGTGGGGTATGTGTGTGTGTCGGGGTGGTGGGCACATTTCACTATGCACTGTTTTATGTTGTGTGTATATTAAACTTGTTAAAAATTAATTTAAAAAATATTAAAAATTTTTTTTTTAAAAAAAGGGAAAGTTGTTATAAGTGGTTGGAAGACAAAAAAGAATTGAAATAATTAGTAATGGATACTGTTCTGTGCACGGCCCTTGGAGCAAACTCCCCGATTCAAAAAGTCCCTTATTGCATGGTAAAAATCACATTCTTTATTGATAAAAGCAAAACATAGTGAAAAGCAGATTTAAATGGCAAGGAAAAAAGGACTTATTTTTCTTTCTGGAATGAAGCATCAAAAAGGTCTGGGAAAGGCACCAAACGTGGCCTAAATGGCATTCAATGTCAAACTTGGCCTAAATAGCATAACAAAGTCCATTTATCATTCAAGAATATGAATCAGCTCTCTGAAAACCCAGGCAAAAATCATCCAGCAGAGAATGTCTTTTTCTGAGGCAGAAATCATGGTTTTGAAACCTTTTTCAAGCACCCCCCCACTCTAAAACCTCTTCCATTGAATGGCGTTGAAACCCCACAACCAATTACCAAAAATCCTTTGCTTTTATACTGCCTGGAAGTGACACCACACCCCAAAGCGGCTAAGGATGCAAGCTAATACCTTTTACTATACAACTCCTCTTGCCTTTTCAGCAATCTCCTATAGCAAGGATCTATCCACTGACTATCCCCTCTAATGTCTTCCTCATCCTCCAACTGGGACCACTCCCCCATTGTCATATCAGCCTCCTCCAGTGGTTCCTCGGGATCACTCAGGTCACTTTCTCCCTCACTCTCACTCTGTGCATCAGCTGGCAACCCCCCGGCCCAGGGTATCCAGAGGGGCCTGGCTCATCATCCTCAGAATCTGACATGACCTGAAGTGGACAAGGATCACTTATAACAACTACAGGAACCCCCCCCAAAATACAGGATCTTAAGGGTAGCAAAAAGAATAATAAGCTAAAAGTAAGAGATACATAGATTTCAGATAAATTAAAGGAACAGTGATTTAGGAATAGAAATATGATAACGATATGTAACACTGTAATATATATATATATATATATATATATATATATATATATATATATATATATATATATAATTTTTGTTTTCTTTGTTTTATATCTATAGTTTTAAGTAAGTTTAACTTGTACATATGTATATTTGTGTATTATATGTTGTTTTAAAAAAATATTCAATAAAAATATTTTTAAATAATTAATTAAGTAAATACATACATACATACATACATACATAAATATAATGTATAATACTGTATATATTGGAATGTAATACAATTTTAACAGATTAATTTGCAGAATGGTTGTTCATTAACAGGGAACTATTCCATCTCTAGTGACATCATTTTATGAATACACAAATGATATTGTTAATGAGGTAAAATGGTGTAAACACAACAGGATTAACATATCCACAGGGTAAGGTAAAAAAAAGTCAAGATTGCAGCTACAACAGATGTATAAATAGGTGGCTCTTTCATTCCATTGCCACAGCCACCATCTTATTTTGTTATACCTATGGACACTCTGTTCTTTAGTCCAAAATCTGCTGTACTGAGGTCCCTTAAATCAAGGAATAAAACTTCTTTACCAGACTCCCCCTTCACTTACTATATCTAATATTACTCCTGATAGCAATATCTCCGTACAACTTTCATAACTCAGTGAAATAACTGAATTACAAAATTGTTCAATCTTTTAGCTGCCAGACAATTCCAGATAAATTAATGTATAAGTATGTGCGATGTGGGGATGGTATTCTCCAGTGACTCAGCAGTGTAACAGATGGCAAAATGCTTACTATTTATTTCCACCTCACATCTCTATTGGAGTCAAATCCAGATATTTTATTATTTTGACAGTCAGACAACATCTGTTGAGAACACAGTCAACTGAATTACAACCTTCCTGGCAGGTCTTGGGACAGGCAGCATTTATTAATTTCAACAATCCTGAAATGTCTTTATGTAATTTTCTACTACAACATACTGATTTTATTGCAGAAATTTAATTTATGGAGGTTGAACAGCTTTATATCTGTACCCTGAAGAGTCTAAATGTATTCATGTTGACAGAATCCCTTAAAGAAGGCATTGTATGTTATATTGCACCACTGCTGGATTTATTTCAATTCATCCCTCAAGTGCGACCAATTTTTTAAACAAAAGATAAATGATATAATTCAGATGGAAGAGTTCACCTGATGAGAAAAAGGAGATTCCAGTCTAGAGGTCATATTTGAAGAATCTAGTGATGGAGGTTAAGGCAGACAACCAGCCTATTTTAAAATGTGCCATGCCAATCTATGAGTTGGAATAACCGTATTATCAGTTCTGGAAGATGCACTATGAAAACATTTGGATGATCTGAGATTGGGAAACCTGGACTGAAAAGAAGATACTAAGAGGGAAACATTAGGAAAGGGAACGGAAGTCCTTTCAGTGTAGAACTGTTAGCTACTACCTATCCACCATTCCCATAGTAATTTTTTGAGGAAGGAGGGTAATTTGTTGTGTGAATCCATTTATTATTCCTAAAACATGGCTTGTGGTTTAGTGCAGTCTTATTAAACAAACCATGGGTTAGCTCATTTTATGACCTCATCCAATAGACAAAGCAAGTTCGTTTAATATGCTCCTAACTGTTGTGGTTAGCTCTGGTCCTGCTCCTGCCCCAAGGACTGTGGATGTGGGGGAGACATCCACATGCTGCAGGCCTGTTTTGCCCCCGGTGGAATCTGCTGATGAAGGCTCCTCTGACCAAGAAGACATGAGTGACAGGGAGGAGGAGTGTGGCAGACAGCTCAGAAGGAGATCAATTATCTAGCTCCTCCTTGGATTCAGAACAAGAGTTAATGATACAGCCACCCATGCGGAGAGCGATGCATAGGCAACAACAACTGAGAGATTATTATCAAAGAAAATGAGGCCACCTGTGGTTGGGTGGGGCTGTGGTAATTAGTGAGGCTGCTATAAATAGCAGCCTGTGGGTTTGGCCATTGTGGAGGATTATCTGATCGTTGTGTTTCGTGACTGCTTTATTGACTTTGACTTTTTGTGTGCTGATTTTCCCCCGCTTTGAAACTAAACCAGAGCAAAGTGTGTTTCACTTTGTGAAAGAAGAAGGGCTGTGAATTGCCTCACAGCTGCAAGCTAAGTATCACCGAACTGATAAGGGACTTGTACAAATTACCAGTTTGTTTGGAGATGAGTGCTCTTTGCTATACCAAAAGAGGGCTTGGTTTAAGTGAATTTTCATTGTAAAGAACATTGTTTTGAATTTTCAAACGTTTGTGTGTGTCTGAAATTTGTACCTGTGCATTTTTGGGAGGATTCTGCCAGAGAGCCCGACAGAACACTAACGGATGTTGGAAAAAGCACGGATACTTCTTTATCCTTTCCCACAAGCTAAGTTTCTTGGCCCTCTTATATGGGCCAAGAGATTCAGGCTACTTGGCAAGTCTACACCTTCTTTTATTTGGTTGCTAACTGGTTGTGATGGGTAAAAAAAAATATCTTGAGTTTCAGAGAATCTTTTGCCTTCCCGAAACCCTCTAACCTGTTTCATATGGCACTAAATGTACCTTGGAGGACATGTTCCTCAGATCTGCTTAGAATTAGCAAAATGATTGTTGGATTGCTTTGTATTTAAACTCAGATGGTTTTTCCCCCTTTAATTTAGAAAAGGTCTTGGAACCAAACTCTGAGAACACCTGGTTTAGATATAGGGGGGAAAAAGCAAATGAACAGAGGATTAAGAAGCTACAACCACCTGGATGAGATTGTATGAGCATGCCAACTTAAAAGATTATGATTTCATACATTGTCAGCGCATATGGACCCTGATGTAAATCTGGTTACTACACGGATCAAACACTTAAAGCTTTGAAGTGTCCTACAGTCCAGTCCGATACATATTAACTTAGATCTAAATTTCACTGACATCAATGGGAATTGCACCCATATACAAATGGTACAAGACAGGATTATAACAACCTGCAATACAGATGGAGAGAAGGTAGAAATAATTTACTTCCAGTCTCTGGATCCATGAATATAATCATCATAATCCAACTTATTGTCAAAAACTGCTTGTTGTTGGGACCTAAATTCCAGACTCTCATTTCAGCATCTTAGCATAGTCTGTTGAAAAATGGTCGGCTGCCAGATTTGGAGTTTAACGTACATTTGCCAGAAGACCTCTGAGAAGGGATGAATAAATTACTATATTCCGAATACCCAAACTGAATTCTGAATAACACCTGTCTTTTCGGAGAGCTCTCCTGGGTTCATTCAAAGCCTGCTTCTGCGGAAGCTGTGTTTCTACTGTGCTATGTCTGGTATGGTTCTGTATAGAAATTTCAGACAAACTTGATAATGACTCTAAGACTGATTTGATTTGATTTGATTTATATGCCGCCCCTCTCCGTAGACTTGGGGCGGCTAACAACAGTAGTAAAACAGCATATGACAATCCAATATTAAAACAGTTAAAAACCCTTATTGTAAAACCAAACATACATACAGACATACCATGCATAAAATTGTAAAGGCCTAGGGGGAAAGTGTATCTCAGTTCCCCCATGCCTGGCGGCAGAGGTGGGTTTTAAGAAGCTTACGAAAGGCGAGGAGGGTGGGGGCAATTCTAATCTCTGGGGGGAGTTGGTTCCAGAGGGCTGGGGCCGCCACAGAGAAGGCTCTTCCGCTGGGTCCTGCCAAGTGACATTGTTTAGTTGATGGGACCCAGAGAAGACCCACTCTGTGGGACCTAACTGGTCACTGGGATTCATGCAGCAGAAGGCGGTCCCTGAGATAGTCTGGTCCGGTGCCATGAAGGGCTTTATAGCTCATAACCAACACTTTGAATTGTGACCGGAAATTGATCGGCAACCAATGCAGACTGCGGAGTGTTGGTGTAACATGGGCATATTTGGGAAATACCATGATTTCTTTCGCAACTGCATTCTGCACGACCTGTCTAATCAGTTGCACGTGGCTCTTTGCCACTATCTTTAATCTAATCAGTATCTCATTCCTCATTTATGCCTCTGTAAAAAAAGCTGTTTCAATTATACCGGATTAATGTTTTAATTAATCCATTTCATTAAAATGATTCACAAGAAAATATGAGTTGTCCAAAAAACAAATATGAGTTGTCCAAAAACAAAGTTCTTGACAAAGAACTGGATTACTGGTAACGTGTACCCTTAATTTTGTTGCTAAGTCATATTTTAGGTTTGATTGATGCTGAAAGTAATTAAGACATAATTTGAAGTACATGAAGTTACATGAGCAAATACTTTGAGACTGTTGGACCGTTAAAGGGCTAGATTTGGGAATGGCAACCCCCCCCAACAACTATTGGAAGATAGAAGAGTTGGGTGAAACATGCAGAGAGTTAGTGAAATAAGTGAAGGACTCCTTCAAACAGTGATGGGCTACTATAGGTACGGTCAGGTACGCAGAACTGGTAGAATTTTTTTTCTTTTTTTTCTTTTTTCCCTTCTGGACTCTGGGTATGTTTTTCTTATCGCAGTAAATGAAATTGAATGTGTATAATTTTGGAAGAGCTGTGCGCACCTGCGTGTGTGTGTACATACATATACAGTTTATATGTAGATAATGTATATTTTTGTGTGCCTGTGTGTACACATATGGCATATATATACACTGCTCAAAAAAATACAGGGAATACTCAAATAACACATCCTAGATCTGAATGAATGAAATATTCACATTGAATACTTTTTTCTGCACAAAGTTGAATGTGCACAACAGCATGTGAAATTGGTTGTCAATCAGTGTTGCTTCCTAAGTGGACAGTTTGATGTCACAGAAGTTTGATTTACTTGAAGTTATATTGTGTTGTGTTCCCTTTATCTTTTTGAGCAGTGTACATAGAATTAAAGAGTATATTTTGGATGGTCAGTAATAGTACCTAGATAGGGAAATTGTATCTCTTTGAGGTGAAGAGAGGCCAGGCACCCTAACCCTAACCCAAACCCTTGACGTGAGTGATGTCAAGTTGGCTACCTTTAAGCCAGTCACATGACTTTTAAGCCATCCTGGATATATGATCCAGCTGCCCCGAGTCTACGGAGAGGGGCGTCATACAAATCTAATAGATAGATAGATAGATAGATAGATAGATAGATAGATAGATAGATAGATAGATAAATAATCATCAAGCCACTCCTACTTGGTCACATGGCTGGCAAGCCACACCCACAAAATAAACCACAGCCAGTGTGGTAGTAAATTTTTTTGCAGCTCTTCACTGCCTTCAAACCACCATGTCTTGAAGCAACATGTCTTTCTGAAGGCTTGGCTTACTTTCTTTGCATCTGAGATGTTTGATCCTCTTAGCTCTGTTCTCCTGGCGTGTCTCAACCGCCCGTAATTATAGGGTAATTAGTCCAGGAAGACACACACCACATGATAAAAGGAAAACCCAAACGTTTTTATGAACAGAAAAATAGAAACAGCTCCCTTTTTAAATGTCAAAGGGATTTTCTGGTACACACAAGGCACAGGTTAAATGCAGTCCAATTGTTCACCCAATAACTGGGAAATTGAGTCCAATTCTAAAGTCCAGAGAGTCCACACACACAATCCTGAACAGCAAAAACCACGATCTCGACGAAACAATGAATCAGATAAACTGCTATGAGGCTAAAACAGCAGGCTGCACTTTTATCTCTAGCACTAATTACAGCAGCCCCACCCAACCACAGGTGGCCTCATTTTCTCTTGTAATAATCCTTCAGTTGTTGTCTCCTATGTATCACTCTACGCATTCGTGGATATGTAATTAATTCTTGTTCAGAATCCAGGGATGATACAGATGACTGATCTCCTCCTGGGCTGTCTGCCAAACTCCCCTCTTCCCTGTCACTCACGCTTCCTTGGTCAGAGGAGACTTCGTTGGCAGATTCTACTGGGAGCAAAACAGGCCTGCGGCATGTGGATGTCTCCCCCACATCCACCTCCACATTCCTTGGGGCAGGAGCTAGGCCAGAGCTAACCACAACAAGCCCCAATGGCAATATCAAAGATGTGGATTCACACATACTCAACAAAATGTGGGTAGGTCTTCAAAACCACAATGCTGGCTTTTGAGAGTCTCAGCCTCTCAATACTTGTTGGACAATTTGTTGCTTATTTGTGAAAGTGGTTTTCTGAATAGCTCTCTGATAGACAGTTCTTAGTTAACCAAAGGCAATTGGTCTCATCTTGCTTGGGATCTCTGGGTTCTTGATCTTGCAGTCCGGATTAAGGAAACAGTTATTTTGCTTTTAAGCTATTTGGTCCATTAAGCAGAGAGCAATGACTTTATACATTTTTACGAGGGAACAAGTTAAATCATTCAGCCAGATACGTTCTTTTAGGCAAAAATCTGTATGATGCCCTCAGATTCAATTGGAAAAAAAAACAAAACCTCACTAAAACTGCCATACATGGATAATTTCATTACAACAGAGTAGCAGTCATCCTTGTTTTCTTAAAATGATATTATTGAAAGATTGGCTGTTCTGTTTATGGTTACATTTTTAACCTGTATCCATAGCAAACTCTCTCATCCATTCAATGTTAATACAACAAAACTTGACATGGCATAACTTGACTGGCTTAATGTCAAGTGGCAATTAATAATTAAGCCTGCATTTTTTTTATTGTTGGATGGTTTTGAAAAATATTCAGAATGAACTGATATGGATTGTTGAGTAAAAATAAAGAGACAGAATTTAAGAACTTCTTAACAGAAGATAAGAAGAGATTAACATCATTTCATATAACAATTGTAGCAAATATAACTACAATAAACTACCATATCTTCAATAGGCTGGCTGTAGTTTAGGTAGATGGTATTAAGTCCTACTAAATATAGTGCAAGGGCAGCAATATATTGTCTACATATTCAGATAATGTATACTGCACGAGTCAAAAAGAAGGCCGTGAAAATATTTACTGACCCCTCCCATCCTGGACATAAACTATTTCAACTCCTACCCTCAAAATGATGTTATAGAGCACTACACACCAGAACAACTAGATGCCAGAACAGTTTTTCCCCAAATGCCATCATTCTGCTAAACAAATATTTCCCTCACCACTGTAAAACTATTCACTAAGGTTGCATTACTATTACTATTAGTCTTCTCATCGTTCCTATAATTCATCTCCTCCCATTTATAATTATATGTCTGTAACTTGTTGCTTGTATCGATTTACAATTTATATTAATATTGTTTCCTGATTGCTTATTTGTATCCTACGACAATCATTAAGTGTTGTACCTCATGATTATAGACAAATATATCTTTTCTTTTATGTACACTGAGAGCATATGCACCAAAGATAAATTCCTTGTGCATCCAATCACACTTGGCCAATAAAGAATTCTATTCTACTCTACTCTACTCTACTCTACTCTACTCTACTCTACTCTACTCTACTCTACTCTACTCTACTCTATTCTATTCTATTCTATAGCTCTCTTGCCAAAGGGAATGATTAGACAGACTGAGCTGGCAGTTGACCATCTATGGAGCTGTGAAATAGAATAGAATAGAATAGAATTTTTATTGGCCAAGTGTGATTGGACACACAAGGAATTTGACTTGGTGCATATGCTCTCAGCGTACATAAAATAAAATATACATTTGTCAAGAATCATGTGGTACAACACTTAATGATTGTCATAGGGGTCAAATAAGCAAAGAAGAAGCAATATTAATAAAAATCTTAGGATATAAGCAACAAGTTACAGTCATACAGTCAACATGGGTGGAAATGGGTGATAGGAATGATGAGAAAAACTAGTAGAATAGAAGTGAGCTGTGAAATCAGTGAAAGTAAAGGAGGATTTGTCTGCCCATTCATTATTTCAGTGAACTGAATAGGCTTTGGAGTAAAACTATGGTCTTCCAAGGTATGGATACTTAGCCTGAAGTGAATTCAACATAAATGTGTATATGATTGAAGCCTTGGAAAATGATCCTAAGTGTAGTCAGACCAGTTCTTAGGGTGGTCCATTATTCTTTGAAAGTGTACCACCCATGTACCTGAACTTCTCTGTGTCTTTATACCTGAATCTAGGTAAGGGATATGAAATTCATAGGCTCCATAGAAGTTCTTCATGTCTGAGTCCTCTTTATAATGTATATAGAGTTATATACACCATGCAATCTTACACAGCATTATATCTAAAAATGGGTACAGTTGTTAACCTACAAATGTTGGGTTGAGTGCTTCTAGGTTGATCGTTTCTAATGCATCAAGAGGCAAAACACAACTATTCCATCTTCTCCTTAATAAATTTTGTTGTGGGGTGGGGGGAGATAGAGGAAATAAGGAGAGCACCCAAGAGGATTACAAATGGAAAATATTGTCATATGGATTCTTCTCCCACCCCATAAAATTACATGACCAGTGCAGGGCAATTGAACTAAAAATTGTCTGGATGCACAAAAATTCCCATCATTGACTCCAATGGAATTTTAAGAGTTATAAGCAAATAAGTAACGTCCAAAGTTTGCAGCTTGGCTGACAAATGGTTGAATAAAGCCAGAAACATGAAAAAAGAAAAAAAAACCCAACCAAAATTAGAGGAACAAGGAGTAGAATAAAATCAGAACTGGTAAAGTTTGAATAATAAAAGTTTTTCAAATTTAGTGCCCTTCAGTTGTGCTGAACTGCATTTCCCAAAATCTCTAGGCATACTTTGACTATGACTTAAGAGAAGATTCCAAGTTGGGGGAGGCTGTATTAGCAACTTATGTAAGCTTCAGACACATCACATCACCTTCATATATTCATAAGGCTCCCCACACACCTTCACACTTCTTAAGGAGTTGTTGTTGCTTTAATGTTGATTTTCTACAGATGTAAAATGAGTAACCTGAATTTATATAACCTCTTCCATGTTATCCTCTAATAGGAGCAGGCTGCCTTATGCCAAAAATGCCAGGCCTCTATGTGATGAAGTATTGCCTCACCATTAGTGTTGTACAGGATATTTTAATTAATTTGTTGAGTACAGAGGTTAAGACAGACTATAGCAGTGATGGTGAACCTTTTTTTCCTTGGGTGCCAAAAGAGCGTGCCCACACCCACATTCCAATGCCTGGGGAGGGAGAAAACAGCTTTCCCCGCCCCCTGGAGGCCCTCTGGAGGCTGGGAATGGCCTGTTTCCCAACTTCTGGTGGGTCCAGTAGGCTTGTGTTTCACCCTCCCCAGGCTCCAAAGGCTTTCCTGGAGCTGGGAGAGGGTAAAAACACCTCCCCCCCCAGAGGCCCTCTGGAAACCAAAAACGCCCTCCCAGAGTCTCTTTCTGAGCCAAAAATCAGATGGCCAGCACACACATTCACATTGGAGCTGAGTTAGGGCAAAGGTTCACATGCCAGCAGATATGGCTCCGTGTGCCACCTGTGGCACCCATACTATAAGTTCGCCATCACTGGACTATAGGGAGCATTTCTGAGGTGGGTGAAGAGGATGCAACAGAATCCATCAAACTCTGAACAATATCTTGGGTCTTATTTTGTTGTTGATGATGACGTCCATGGGAGCACAGGAAGATTCATGGATCCATCAGAAGTCTAACTAGTGCAACAGATACAGTATATTTATTATTATTTATTTATTTATTTATTTATTAGATTTGTATGCCGCCCCTCTCCACAGACTTGGGGCGGCTCACAGCAGTGATAAAACAGTACACAATGAAAAATCTAATATAACAATTTTACATTAAAAACCTAAAAAAAACCTTATATAAAAACATACACACAAACATTCCATACATAAAACTACATAGGCAAGGGGAGATGTCTCAGTTCCCCCATGCCTGATGGCAGAGGTGGGTTTTAAGAAGTTTACGAAAGGCAAGGAGGGTGGGGGCAGTCCTGATCTCCGGGGGGGAGCTGGTTCCAGAGGGTTGGGGCCACCACAGAGAAGGCTCTTCCCCTGGGTCCCGCCAGCCGACATTGTTTAGTCGACGGGACCCGGAGAAGGCCAACTCTGTGGGACCTAACTGGCCACTGGGATAGAAGATCGATGAAAGACAATATTGGTTCTGTTCTTAGTATGAAAACCCCATTGTTTCTCAATCCTTGCAATTTTAAGATGTGCAGACTTCAACTCTCAGAGTTCTGGAAATCGAAGACCTCACATCTTAAAGTTGCCAAGGTGGGGAAATACTGTATTAACCAATTTATGTGAAATAAAAAGCTTGGCAAGTGAGCGAGGGATATTGTGAAAGTCTGCAAGTGGGGAACTATAACCTTTGCGGCTATAGTTTCCCACTTGCGGCTGAACTACAACTCCTGAAATTTTTCATTCTTGGCTGCACTGGTTGGGCTGTCTGGATTTATAGCCTCTTTTTTTTGGTAAATTTTATTTTACAAATTTTTGAGTGGTTCCCATTACATGTACTCTTTTCACTCCATTCACCAAGTGTTAAGAGGCTTTTGGCTACAACATTTCCCAACTGGATCACTTTCAAAACAGGTTTCATAGGAGGCTTACGAACAGCTTGAGTATTGGAGGATGGTGAATTAAATTGTCTTATGGAGTCCAAATCTGCAAAATCTCACTTCCATATGCTTATGGGGTTAACAGGCAGCTTTTCTATTTACCTCTGCATCTGTCTGGTCCAAAGCTGTCACTCCGTTGGTTCTTTTCTTACAGAGTTTTCTTGCTTACATCATTCAGCTGGAATAGGCTCCTTTCAGGTATTTGGTGCTGTTCAACAGTTAAGAACAATCTTCCATCTGTCCAGAACAACCAGCCAAATGGTAATTGCTGCCTCATATTTGTGTAACAATGAAAATAGACTAGGCAGGCCAGTTGTGGGCTATTCAGGCAATTTTCTGGGCCAAATCATTGGAAGGTACCTGTGAATTTATATTCAGTCCAATCTTATCCCTCCAAACCAGTGCTTCTCAAACTTGTGAACATTAAGATGGCCAAATTGTATTGAATGATATGTATGTTTTGATTGGATTGCTGAGTTGTGGGTTTTAAACTGGGGTTATTGTTTTAATTTGTACTTGACTTTATTGTTAACCGTACTTTTTGTATTATTTTAAGCCGCCCTGAGTCTTTCAGGATTGGGTGGCATAGAAACCGAATAAATGAATGAATGAATGAATGAATGAATCGATCAATCAATCAATCAATCAATCAATCAATCAATCAATCATTTGTCATTTATCTGTTCTGGGTCCTATTCTTTTTAATATGTTTGTGAGTGATATAGGGGAAGGTTTGGTAGGGAAGGTTTACCTATTTGCCGATGACTCTAAAGTGTGCAATAGGGTTGATATTCCTGGAGGATATGGCAAATGATTTAGCTTTACTAGATAAATGGTCAAAGCAATGGAAACTGCAGTTTAATTTTTCCAAATGTACAATAATGCACCACATAGATTCAATCTGGGAGTTGAATTCAATGCATTTTAATTTTCACAAGGCTGAAACTGCTGCAGGCTTGCATATATTAAATGCATGAAATGCTGAAACTGCTTTATACTGAATGGTGGGATTCCAATGCACGTGCCACTGCCATATGTCTACCTACAGGAATGGATTAAAAATACTGTCTCCTTGCTACCTTTCGGTGTTAAGAGTCTGGTTGGAATATATCTCAAACTGTCTTTCTTGCCCTTAAGTATCAATACCTCCCCACTTACATGCTGATTGAGAAATTGTAGGAATTGAGGGACCACATGTCTGAAGTGTGCTATATTGGAAAATATATCCACACTTCAACCCTGTCCTTCTTCTGACTATCAAACAGATTTGCATTCATGTCTTTGAATTAAGAAGCAACCTAGAATTAAGGAGAAACTTCCTAGCATTTGTTGTGGTTAGCTCTGGCCCAGCTCCTGCCTCAAGGAATGTGGAGGTGGATGTGGGGGAGACATCCACATGCTGCAGGCCTGTTTTGCTCCCAGTAGAATCTGCCGACGAAGTCTCTTCTGACCAAGGAAGTGTGAGTGACAGGGAAGAGGGGAGTTTGGCAGACAGCCCAGGAGGAGATCAGTCATCTGTATCATCCCTGGATTCTAAATAAGAATTAATGACACATCGAGACATGTGTAGAGTGATGCATAGGAGACAACCACTGAAGGATTATTACAAGAGAAAATGAGGCCACTTGTGGTTGGGTGGGGCTGCTGTAATTTGTGCTACAGATAAAAGTGCAGCCTGGTGTTTTAGCCTCATGGCAATTTATCTGATTCATTCTTTCATCAAGATCCTGGTTTTTGCTCTTCAGGATTGTGTGTGTGGACTCTCTGGACTTTAGAATTGGGCTCAATTTCCCAGTTATTGGGTGAGCAATTGGACTGCATTTAACCTGTGCCTTGTGTGTACCAGAAAATCCCTTTGACATTTAAAAAGGGAGCTGTTTCTGTTTTTCTGTTTATAAAATTTTTTGGGTTTTCCTTTTATCGTGTGGTGTGTGTCTTCCTGGACTAATTACCCTGTAATTATGGGCGGTTGAGACACACCGGCAGAACAACATTAATAACAATTAACCAGTGGAACAGCTTGCTTTCAGAAGTTGTGGGTGCTTCATCACTGTAGGCTTTTAAGAAGAGACTATATAGCAGTGATGGCGAACTTATGGCATGGGAATTCTAATAATAATTTACTACATGCATTTGACTTGGTTGCAGATACGAATATCGGGACTCTCAAAAGCTGCCAATATTAGAGCTGCATTTCATGCATGAAAAGGTGTCTTTCTTCTGATGCTTCAAAGGAGAATCATTTGTCAGTTTACTTAATTCAGTGTAGAATTTGACATAGGAAACTGTCATCCAGAAGCAGATTTCCTACAGAAAAACTACATTTTCTGAATTTCTTCCAAGCACCCTGCCAAGGTAAATTAAAAAAAAAAACCTGAGGTCATAATTCTGCCCATGAAATCGCAGGTTCAGGGGGGAAAATAATCTCAAGGTTTCACTGCTCTTTGGATTCAAAGCCAAGGTTTTTGCTCGCTGTTGTACATTTGGTTTGATGATGAATGAAAAGGTTTCATCCATCTTTCTGGTGATTTGAAACTCAGGTTTTGAGAGAAGTGAGCTATGGTATATTTGTGTATGGTATGACTGAGTTGTATGGTTTTAATAATGGGTTTTTTAATGTGCTTTTTTAACATATTTGATTTGTGATATTGCATTCTGTTGTGAGCCTCTCTGAGTCCTCGGAGAGGGGCGGCATACAAATCTAATAAATAATAATAATAATAATAATAATAATAATAATAATAATAATAATAATTATTATTATTATTATTATAGGTGGTCAACTTGACGTCACTCACGTCAAGGGTTTTGGTTAGGGTGCCTGTCCTCTCCTCGCCTCAAAGAGATACAATTTCCCTATCTATTTACTATTACTGAACATCCAAAATATACTATTTAATCCTACATATATATGCCATATGTGTACATACATATTACACACAGGCACACAAAAATATACATTATCTACTATATACATACATGCACGTACAGCTCTTCTAAAATTATACACATTCAACCTAATTTACTGCGGTAGAAAAAACATACCCAGAGCCCAGAAGGGAAAAAGAAGAAAAAAATTCAAAATTTTTCTACCGGTTCTGTGTATCTGACCAAATTGTTTCTACCAGTTCTGCATACCTGACCATACCTGTAGGAGCCCATCACTGCCCCTAACTTAGACACTTCTCCTTGCCTGAATCCATAGATAATAATTCATCATTTAACTGCAAGAAAGCAATGGCTTTTGAGCGGTTCATCCTGCCTGTGATTGAGGCAATAGAGAACCTCTAGTTGTAAAACGTTTAAGTCAATGAGTTTTTCATATGAGAGAAAGAAGGGCAGAGATTTGTACAAGTTTCAATTAATTAGTGGTCCAATCAACCACACTGTTACTGTGGCTTTCAATTACTGTAACAGTAGACTGATGAAAATTGAGGGATGTGGTTTAGGACTTCCCAAATCCTAAAACAAAATCATCCAGCAGCTTGTGGTTTTTAAGTTTTCAGGAAAGACAACAAATGAGTACAACTTCTTTGAAGCCACATCAACACAACCACAGGACATCCATCTTTTGGAAATCAAGACATGCATCCAAAAAGCTCATTGGAAGCCCTTTTGAAAGAATCCTTACTCTTCAAAGCAAAGAGCTTGTAAAAAACAAAGTCTGCAATTGAAAGCACACTAGACTATTGGTACTATAGCTTCTGTTATTTTGTCCTAAAGAAAACTTGATCATATGTAAAATATTACACCGACAAATAAGAAAACATTTCTATCAAAACATCATGTTTACAAAAGGAGGGGTGAAAAAAAATAACCCAGTGTGTTCATAGTAAATTCACAAGAGTTTTATTAAATCAATTCCTTGTTCAGTTTGCATTGCTCCATTCAGAAATAATTGAACTCTGCTAATTTAAAAAAATACACTGCGTTAAAAATAAGCACTTTGAAGTGTTATCAACTCTCCTCTTCCCCATCTATGCCCCACATTTAAAATGAAAGTTTAAAATTCCGGTAGAGATTTTAAGCTAGTTTTCCAAACCTAATGATGTCTATCAACATCAGTCTGGTTCACACTTCATGTTAAACTGTGGTTTGCTTCACTATTTGTTGAATAAGCTCCAATTGGCTGAGTATGTACAGGATCTAAGCCAAGAAACAACAAATTATATTTTGCTTTAGCATTATATGAACCTTAGCTCTAGAATAGATATTAAAGTATTCAAGAAACATATAGTACTTTGGAGGTACAGTATTTAATATTTTTATATTTCCTTAATTAAAAGTAAAATGAACCCTAATAACCGCTAACATTTCTGATAGATAAAACCCTTTTTACAACCCTATAATTCCTTAATTCAGGGTAGAGTCTGGGCAACTGGATAGAGCTGAGAGTTTACTATCACCTCGAGGTTCGGCTATTTCAATGCTCTCTACATGGGGCTACCTTTGAAGAGTGTTTGGAGACTTCTGGTAGTGCAGAACACAGCCACGCAAGCAGTCATGGGCTTTCCCAGATATGCCCATATTTCTACAGCACTCCATGAGCTGCACTGGCTGCTGATTAGTCTCTGAACACAATTCAAAGTGTTGGTTATCACCTATAAAGCTCTACATAGACCAGACCAGATTATGTATGGGACTGTCTCCTGCCTCATGCATTCCAGCGACCAGTAGAAGGCCCACAGAGTTGGCCTTCTACAGGTCCTGTCAGCCAGACAATGCCGTCTGGTGGGGCCTAGGAGAAGAGCCTTCTCTGTGGTGGCCCAGGCCCTATGGAACGAACTCCCTCCAGAGATCCACACTGCCCCCATAACCTTTAAGGAAATAGTACTGGTTGGCCATAAGAGGGCGCCAACACCATTCCCTTTGGGGAGGAATTACTTTGTAAGAGATATATTTGCCATGAGCTGTATTCTTGCTGTATGCATGGTTTATAAACTATTAGTAATATTATCTTGTTGATTCTGTATATTTGTAAACAATAATATTGTTGTATATACATTGATACTAAGTCTGAGATTGTCTGGCTAACCCACATTACCTACACCCAGGGGTGGAAATGAAGATGCGTGCACAGCTCCAGCTGACCAGTGGCAGTCATTTCTTGGATTACCATTCTCAGCTCGGCTCTCCTTTTTTCTCCTGCTGCTGCTGCTGCGTCTGCACTCCTTGCTTTTTTCCTCTTTCCTCTTCCTGGCCTCGGACGAGCTTCCCTCTCTCCTGCCCAGCTCCCCTCCAACCTCACGCGGCCATCTCCCACCTGAGGTGCAAGCAGAAGGTGTGGGTGGAAGTGGTGCTGACAGCATTTATGCTTTTGGCAGCACCCGTTCGCTTAGCTACCCAGCCTGTGGTGGTGGGGGTGACCCAGGAAGGAGAGCGTGGGAAACGCTAAGCAAATTGTCACCCCAGCAAGCGACACTGGTAAGGTTGTAAGTCGAGGACTGAACAGTTCACTTGAACGATGATGATCATTCAAGCCACTCCCACCTGATCACATGGCCGGCAAGCCACTCCTACCCAGTCACATGACCATCAAGCCACACCCACAAAATAACCCACACCACCGCCTGATATAGATTAAATGTTTTTCAAAAAACATAAATCATACAGGAGATTAGATGGATTAAATTTTTAATTGGTTCAAAATCTGGAACAATGTATGACAAACCTTACTGCTACCCTCCCCCAAAAAGGACCTGATCCTAATTTAGTAAGAATCCCTCTTGACTTACAAGAGACTTTACTTTTATTGTAGAAGGAACTCCAATGGAGGAAGAGAAAGCCTCCATTGCTATTGTAGCCTAGATTTTTCTTCCGGTCCTGTTTCCTTTAGCTGTAGTGATAGCATGCAATGAATTGCAGTGCATTATCATCCAATGTTTCACTTTATTACAATCATTGTCAATTACCAATGACCTGATTAGAGCACCAGGCAATCTTCAGGAGGACTAATGGTTGCCCATTATTAGTGTCATTGCCTTTTCTGCTGTTAAAAATAAGCCCAAACGTTAGCAGCGATCAGCTTCAATGTCCAACCGGCTTGCCTCAAGGACTAAGAGAAGGAAATTCCTCCAAAATGGGATTTTGCCTCAAGAGCAGGGGGTCCTCTTGTTATCCAAGTGAACTAATTTAACTTTTGTTCCTCGTTTTTTCTGGCTGAAAAGGATCGTGGATGGTTGTTAGCAAATGCTAATGAATTGCCTTTCCCAGCAAAGGTCTTTGTGTGCTAATCCTGGCTACTGGCAGAGCGGAGGGTTTTTTTTTGGAGAAGTGGTCATTTCTGCCTCCTAAGCTGGGGCAGATCTTGACTGCGATAAGCCCTGTTGGAATTCCTGTCTGGGTGTTCTGGATATGACCCGGGTGGCAGGAGGGAGTCAGAGGACATCAGTCAACACGCTGTAGTGTCAATTTCTTTTTGGCTGTGTGTGCTATATTGGAGACACATTGACCAGCTCTGAACTTTTTACCTTGTCCCCCCCAAAGGAATCTTATGGCGATGAACATAACCACGTGAAAACCATTTGGAACGCAAATGCTGGGCCATTAGTCCAGGCACTGGATTTGCAATAAGTTAATTACCAGCTCCAGCGTGCATGGTTCTGCAAACTTGCAAAGCCACATCAAGTATTAGTTTCAGATTAATTTGGGAATTTAGCTATCATATTTTCATAACCATTGGCAGCACAGATGGTTTTGGTTAGGCCTTTCCAAGTTCTCACAGCAGTGAAGCACCCGAGTTGAATACAATTCTCAGTTTTGATGTGGGATGTTGTCGGCAAAGGCAGATGAATGCAGAACACATGTGTAAACGGTCTCTACTATGCGGTGCATATAAATCCATATAAAATGTACCAATTGCTTTGCAAATGACAGGCCTATAATGTTTGTGGAAGATTTCGTAACTGATAATTAATGATGAAACCTTTCAGCAGCCTGTTCTTCCCAAATTCAAGTTTGATTAACTTTGTGTATGTAATATACACAAACTTGCTACTGCTATGTTGAAACTTTTCTCCCCGTTTTTTTAAAGTGTTCTCAAAAGAAACCACTTTCCCTTTCCCGCTGGAGAAAGCATTTTGGTGAAATTCTTACAGATACTGTGCTTTTCATCTAAACTTTTTTTGCACATCAATTACTCATATATTTTGGGCAAGGAATATTTACAGTAATTGTCTAGTCTCATTGCATTCTTGTCCCCCACTTTCTTTCTGGCGTCCACTAAATCTCCAGGGAAGTCTTTCCGAGGGAACTTATTTCAAAAGTCTTTTTTTTTGGACAGAAAAATTAGGGCCACCATGGAGGAAGGTGGATTGTGTAGCAGAAAAATAACAATCCAGTAATAGATTGCCCAATAACACAGCAAAGTCAAAATTCCTTCAAGATAAATTTGGAATACATTTTCAAGCACCCTGCAAATGAGCCACAGAGAAGAAAAGAAATAGATTTGAAAAACATTAACACAACTTACATATAACTTTGAGAGAAACTTACAAGTGAATTGTATACTAAGTGTTGTGATTCAGTCTGAGGCTCCTCAGGGAACGGCTGGAACTCTCCATGCTCAGAGGGGGAGGACGAGGAACAGGAGGAGGAGGAGGACCAGGCAGACGGGGAAGAGGAATGTCAGGACGAGGAGGAGGGGGAACAGCCTGAGACCCCCGGGGGGGAGCTCTCCCCAGCGAGTAGCCTGGAGTCATTGGATGAGAACGCACAAGCCATCATAGATATGAGGCAGAGAAGGGCAGCACAACGAAGGGGACAATTAGCCAGGTATTTCCATCCCTAATAGGCAACAGCTGGGTTTGGGTGTGGTTCACCTCAGAAAGGTTAAAAAGGCAGGCCCGCCCTTCCTGTATTGTGGAGAGTTATCTTTTGGGAGTCCTGTGACCTTGCTTCGATCCTTGGCGTCTCTGATTCTGGCTTGTGGCCTCGAAGGCTGAAAACTTGGGAGAGGCGTGGGTTTTATTATCTACAGTGGTGTGTGTGCCAGCAAGAAGCCTGTTGTATTGTCTGGCCATCGTGACTCTTCTGTGAAGCTTCACAGCATTCCAGTTTGTAAGAACAGTTTTTGTTATCTGTGTTTGTTTTCAAAGATATAAAATGACTTTGCTTTTTACCAGAGTGTCGGGCTACTCTTTTTAGTTGGTGTTGGCGTCTGGGGGAACCCAGACAGAACAACTAAGGAACAAGTTATCTGTGCATGTTGACTAATATGCTGGAGATTCATTAAAATTGAATACTGTATGAGAGTAATTTTAGAATAGAAATTTTAGAATAGAAATTTTAGAATAAAAAGTTTAAATTTTTGGCGATATAATGGGTTCAATAAATCTCTTTATTTGTCTAGCACTTCTCCGTGTTTCCCTTTGATGTTTTTCAAGTTAGTTTTATTTATTGTGTTTCTATATTACTATGATAGAAAGATAGAAACATAGAAGTCTGATGGCAGAAAAAGACCTCATGGTCTATCTAGTCTGCCCTTATACTATTTTCTGTATTTTATCTTAGGATGGATATATATTTATCCCAGGCATGTTTAAATTCAGTTACTGTGGATTTATCTACCACGTCTGCTTGAAGTTTGTTCCAAGGATCTACTACTCTTTCAGTAAAATAATATTTTATCATGTTGCTTTTGATCTTTCCCCCAACTATGATCTTTCACCCAACTTGGGAAAAACTTTTAAATAAAAGCATAGCCCATATTAAAACAAGAAAACAGTATTAAAATGTGCAAGAGTTTTGCTAGATGTTGTGATTGACTATATGTAGTCATTTCATTCTTGGAGGACCTCAATTAATAGGTTTGAAAGGAGTATACATTTGTCAGGGCCTAAACAGGCTTCCTGTAGGTTTCTTGACCTTGAACCAAAGGGTAGAGTGAAAAGAAAAATGGCAGTTTAGGGTCATTTAAAGGCAAACGTCTTATAACTCATTCTTTCTGAATAGTGAGAAAGAACATGTTGGTCAATATTTCAACACCACGCTATTAAAACACATTGTTTCACTTGTTTACTGAATGAATGGACCATGATGGAAAGCAGATATCACTAGTGGATTTTTGGGGCAAATCTTCACTTTTCTGTTTACAATAGAATTTGAAGGACCTCACAGGGACATTTAACACAGCACTAGCAACTCACAACAAAGTTGTCAACTGGGTAAGGTTTTTACTTCCTAATTAACTTTTCCAAGCAAATAAAAACTACCTAAGAACACAACTTTCTCACATTTAACCTCCTGCCCTTCCATTCTATCCATCTAAGACATGAGAACAAAACAGGTATCATTTCAGATATTTTATAAGCTGGAAAATAAGAATTTTGTTTATATTTTAAACATTTAAAGGGTTTTTTAAAAGGGTAGCCTCATTAAGTTATTGCCAAACACATACTTAACCTAGAAATGTACATGATACTACTGAATTTGTCTTGCAAGAGAAATGTTTTCTCTTTTACCTAAAGGCGTTCGGGCAGGAAGGTAAGTGAAGCCTTCCAGTTTATCTTCTTTGATTATACAGTGATCCCTCGAGTTTCGCGATCTCGATCTTCGCGAAACGCTATATCGCGATTTTTCAGAAAATATTAATTAAAAAATACTCCACTCTTCTCTCTCTCTCTTTCTTCCTCTCTCTCACTCTCTTCCTTCCTTTCTCATCTCTTTCTTTCTTTTCTTCTTTCTCTTTCTCTATCTCTCCCCCTCTTGCTCTCCCTCTTTTTCTCACTTTCCCTCTCTCGTGCACCGAGCGGCGGGCAGGTGGGCAGGCAGGCGGCTGGACAAGCGGCAGGCGGACAAGCGGCGGGCGGACAAGCGGCGGGCGGACAAGCGGCGGGCGGACAAGCGGTGGCCGGACAAGCGGCGGCCGGACAAGCGGCGGCCGGACAAGCGGTGGACAAGCAGCGGCCGGACAAGCGGCGGACAAGCAGCGGCCGGACAAGCGGTGGGCGGACAAGCGGCGGACAAGCAACGGGCACGGCAGGAGCGAGGAGCCGAAGATCGGGGTTTCCCCTTTGCGGCGCTGCCGAGCAGATCAGCTGCTGGGCGGCGGAAGGAACCTTCCCTGGGCCAGGTGCGGAAGTAAAAACACCATCTGAGCATGCGCGGCCATGGAAAAAAGGGCGCGCATGCGCAGATGGTGTTTTTACTTCCGCACCACTATATTGCGAAAAATCGAGTATCGCGAGGGGTCTTGGAATGTAACCCTCGCGATACTCGAGGGATCACTGTAATTTGGAATTGCTGTTTGTAATCTTGGACTTTATGATTCAGATTGTTAAAATGTTTGTTTTTAACTTTGTGTGTTGCTTAGGGTCATGACCATGAAATGGGTGGCTATAGAAATCATACAAATAATTAAATGAAGCAGTCTAGCTCTTTAAATAGGCAGTCCATTGAAAGGAATGGAAAATTATTAAATAAATAGTTAATTATTAAAAGAAAAGGAGATGGACCTCACCCTATAACCATGAATATGAGCTATTCCCTGGATCTTCTTAATCATAGCATAAGCATGGCCCAAGAGCAATTTTTGCCAATTTCTTATTATTTTGGTTTATCTTATTATTTATTTATTTTATTAATTGGATTTGTATGCCGCCCCTCTCCAAGGACTTGGGGTGGCTCACAACATATCAAAGAAAACATAACAATACATCTAGATACAGTACAATTAATACAATTAAAAATGCTAAAAGTTATAATATTATTCATTATCATTCACTCCGTGAAAACACACTAAAACATTTGTTAATCAGGGGAAAGATCTAATGACCCCAGGCCTGATGGTATAGATGAGTCTTTAAACTTTTTTGGAAGGCAAGAGGGTTGGGGCAGTGCGAATCTCCGGGGAAGATGATTCCAGAGGACCGGGGCCACCACAGAGAAGGCTCTTCGCCTAGGTCCCACCAACTGACATTGTCTGGTTGATGGGACCCTAAGGAGGCCAAATCTGTGGGACCTGACCAGACGCTAGGATTCTGCACGATCTGAAGTTTCCGAACACTTTTCAGAAGTAGCCCCATGTAGAGAGCGTTACAGTAGTTGAGCCTCGAGGTGATGAGGGCATGAGTGACTGTGAGCAGTGACTCCCGGTCCAAATAGGGCCGCAATTGGTGCACCAGGCGAACCTGGACAAACGCCCCCCTCGCCACAGCTGAAAGATGTTTCTCTAATGTGAGCTGTGGATCGAGGCAGCCAAACTACTACTCTTCATTAGTTTTGGAGTCTTCTGGCTAAGGTAACATCATAATACGCTAAAAATAATGATTCTAACTAATTCTTATGTGGCTCCTTATAAATATAATGTTAATGGTTTTTGAAAGAAGGCTAAATTCATGCTTTTCAGTTATGCAAACAGATTAGTTTTCAAGCATCAAAATGATGCTTATGGGTTCATGAAAAAACAAATATAGGCTTTGTTTAAACTTTATATGTTGATTGGCTGATATTCTCTAGGTGTGACTTGAACCCAGGGATTCTTGAGTCCAGTATTATTTCCACAAATACCAATTGAAGCAGCACTAGAATTTCCTGTATTTATCACTCAAAGGAAAAAGCTATATGGAACAGAAGTAATTAATTCCAGAGAAAAGGCTGTTCTTAATACTGGTTGTAAAATCTCCTGAGTCTCAAGCACATGTTAATAAGAGCCTACATGGGCTCTTATTAACTTTTTGACATGTTTTTGATATATCAGTATTAGTTATTTATCTTATAGGAGAAATAGACTCCGTTTTCTGGAAACCGCTTCATCCTTTGTTTTCATTCCCTTAGTCATGTTGATATCCTGTTAAAGAAGTATGGAATGGTTGCCTCCTACTTCAAAAGCAGGCGTGTTAGGTTTGAAAACAAAGAATTTCAGCTGCACTACAGGTAGGAAATAACTTCTCTCAATATTTATGTTACTTACAAAACACCTGGAGAATTTCAATTTATAGCAAATTCAAGAACGAGAAGGGGACATTTTTAAAAAAAATGCATTACCTTAAAGAAAAAAACATATTTATTATCTTTATTCTTCATAGTAACAAAAAGTAACGCTGGCCCAAGAAATCATTTGGAACAAAAGATAAATTGCTGTTATAAACAGTGATAATCTGTCTTTAGGTGGTTAGATGTAATGGAATGTATGCTATGTTTAGATTCTGCACATAGAAAAAAACACCCTCTAAGATACTTAAATTTATTTATTTATTTATTTATTTATTTATTTGTTTGTTTGTTTGTTTGTTTTTTAATTTTGTTAAACAATTATAGGGTGGTAATTTGTACAAATAAATCATTAGATAAGTAATGATAAAAGGTAACGATAAAACACAATAGGACAGGGACGGTAGGCACAATGGTGTGCTTATGCACGCCCCTTACACACCTCTTAGAAAGTGGGAGAGGTCGATTGTAGATAGTCTAATGGTAAAGGTTTTTGGGTTAGGAGTAGAAACCACAGAGTCAGGTAGTGCATTCCCAGCGTTGATTACTCTGTTGCTGAAGTCGTATTTTTTGCATTCTAGTTTGGAGTGGTTGACATTTAGTTTAAATCGATTTCGTGCTTGTGTGCTTTTGCGGTTGAAGGTGAAATAGTCGTGAACAGGTAGAACATTTTAGTATATGATTTTATGAACTATAATTAAGTCAGAATGGAGACGACGGAGTTGTAAATTATCAGCTTGATTCTGCCCTCAACAACTCTGCTAGTTGTGGAGAGAAACTTTATATACAACACAAAGGAAAGATAGCTGATTGTTATAAGAAATGAAGGCGCAACTCTTTAGAGCTGCCTGCCACAACATAACAGAGCAATAATTCCAAAGCAATAGAGAAAACTGCCCCAGTAGAAACCAGTCATAGTTAAAGGCTCTTATGTGGTCCGAGCAGTGATGGGTTGCTGCCCCCATGGGGCAGGGGCACAGTGGGGGGTAGTAAATTTATGTACTATTTATTGAATATTTAATAGTTCTTTTATTGTCCTTCCTTCTCTAGTACCTTAGTGTGATCCTTAATTACTTTTAAAATAGGAAATAATTAAATAGTATGTTTTTACCTATAAAGGCTTTAATCATTTTACTCATTGTCTAAAACTGAACTTTTATAGCAATTAAAGAAAATTGAGCTACTTGCCTAATCTGTTATCATACTGAACCTTGTGGATTCAGTACAAAACCTTGAATTGTTACTGTGCTCCTCAACAAATAATGCTGTCTATCATTTGTCCTTTTTGTGGCTTAATCAACTGAAGAAGAGTCCAAGCACCTATTTGAAAACTTATCTTGGCTGGTAAGTCACTCCCACCCAGTCACATGACCTTTAAGCCATCCCCAGTCATATGATTGTCAAGCCACTCCCACCTGGTCACATAGCAGGCAAGCCATTCCTACCCGGTCACATGACCATCAAGCCACATCCACACAATAAGCCACGCCCACAGTGTGGTAGTAAAATCTTTTGCAGCCCTTCACTGGGTCCAAGGCAGAGGTCTCCAACCTTGGCAACTTTAAGACTTGTGGACTTCAACTCCCAGAGTTGCTGGCTGAAGAACTCCATGGAATTGAAGTCCACAAGTCTTAAAGTTGCCAAGATTGGAGACCCTTGGTCCAAGGTGTTCTTCATGCCCAGTTTGGTTGTCTCCATTTTGGGGTATTTTTTATCCCAAAGTTTATACTTTATATATTTTCTTTTACAGAGAACATATGAAAAAAGACAAATTCCTGGTGTGTCCAATCACCCTTGGCCAATAAAAAAAATTATATTCTATATCCTTTGGTTGACTTTCCAGTGTATTGTTAGATTGAAAGAAACACTATGCAGTGACTACCTAAAATAATTTGTCGTAGGATCTTTGGCTTAAAAATAACACAGAAGATACTTGGTTAGAGAAAAGTGGATATAAATGAAGGTTTGCTTTTTCTGCATTCTGTAAGCAGATAGCAATCTTCCTAGCAACCCATGATTTTAACAGTATTTTTAAAAATCTTACAACTTGGTTAGCTTTTAGCCCTTGGCTTCAGGGGCATTTATAACAGCCTCTGGAATGCTCACTATTGAAGGCTCAGTATTGTAGTTAGCTATCCATTTGGCATTTTGGTTCTTCAAAATGCTACTGCTGCTAATATTGCCTCTTTTTGCCAGATAAACCCATCAAGACTCGAGTAGGGAGAAAAGCAGAAGGCCCATCAGAACCTCTTCAAACCCATATGTTGGTTTTCAGGAAATACAATTCCAGACAAGCTTCCAAAAGTTGTTCATTAGTTTTTTGGGGAATATGTAGAGGTACGGATCCCACATGATGTAGTTCTGTGAGGTAAATGTCAGGGACAATAACAGGCTTATTGTACCATGTAATGTGGACTGAGTGATAGATGTGTGGATAAATCCAAACATAGAAGAGCTCTGAAATTCTTCTGTCGGATTAGTGCTAATGACAACCCACAAGAACAAGCCCTTTGTCACTTTTCCGACAGATTTTTCCCCCCATGGGATCACAGTTTACACAATAGAAATAAATAATTATATATATATATATAATCTTGTGGTGCCATCCTAGTCTCCCTTAATTTAAAAAAAATTCAGCTAAAAACATTTGATACATACAGAATATAGTTGTCGGCTATGAATAAATTAACTGCCTTGAAATGGTCCTGGTTTGGGCCTAGAGGCAAAAAGGAGCTGTGACGTTAAAGTACATAGTCATATTTACAGATGAATCTACATCGCATATACATTCCTATCAACATTGTCTTCTAATTACTTTTAGATTTCTTGATGTTTTATTCCAATGCTTCTTTAAAGTTTCTTTTTTTTGTCCATTGGTACCATTAGTTACCTCTCATAATACCCAATAGAAAAAATTCTGGCGTATATTCTATTTTTGTATTTGTTATTTGACACAACCAATTATTTATTTTTTTCCAGTATTTTCTTGTCTCTGGACATAACCACCATAGGTGAAAGAAGGTGCCTTGAGTGTTTTTACATTTCCAACACATTGGGCTGTAATTTTTATGCATTTTAGCTAGTCTTTTGGGTGGAAGATGCCAACGGTATAGCATTTTATATTGGTTTTCTTTATATATTGTGGATTTTGTTAATTTAATATTTCTCTTCCAAATCTGTTCCCATTCCTCTATATATAGATTATGGCCTACGTTTTTCGCCCAGGCAATCATTGTACCTTTAACTATCTCCTCTGGTCTTTCATATTCCATCAGATATTTATATATTTTAGATATAAAATATATTTTAATCTAGTTCAAGGATGACTGCTTCCTTAAAATTGTGGCAATGTTGTATTTCTTACACCTTCTTGTGTGAGAGTGAAGTTGGGGAAGTAAACTTTGGTTTAGGTAAAAAGTCAGCAAGGAATGGTGGGCTCAGTGTAACTGATTTTAAGTCATCCAATGAATTCCACAATCATGTGAAGACTTAAACCTGGGCCTCCACAGGTCTAGTTCAACAGTTTCATTATATAATTACCAAAATGACATACAAAAGTGTATATGTTACGAAAATGAATTGACAATGTGGAATTTCTTCTGCTTTTTGAAAAATGACATGAATTACAAATTAATAGCACAGAATAATAGGCAAAAATCTGGAAAGTGGTCATGGATAAAATTTAAACTGAACTGAGCATTCTTTGTTCTTTACATTCTTCTCAGAGTGTGGCATTATGGATCTATGCTTGTGAAAGAAAGGCACTGAATTGCACATTAAGCAATAGCTCATTTGAACCCACCAAAACAGAAAAGACCACAGTTATAATGTGGGGGCAAACGTAGCATATTCTATCTATTGTGTAAGAGATATATGAATTTACAGTCTTTATTTCAGATTTTAATATAATATTATATCATTATCATTCAGAAAAATGCCCCTTCTTCCCATTCAATTTTTAAAATTTAGGCAAGAAAAACAAATGCACAGGTACAGTATTTTTATTTTATTTATTCATTTGTCCAATACACAAATACATAGGAAGAAAAATATACATGTAGTAATATATATAAGGGTAAAAGTGAACTTATAGGAGAGGATATATGAAAGAAAGAAAATATATATGATAAGTGAGAGAAAGTAAAGGCAATTGGACAGGGGATGAAAGGTACATCAGTGCACTTATGTACGCCCCTTACTGGCCTCTTAGGAACCTGGAGAGGTCAATCGTGGAGAGTCTAAGGGAGAAATGTTGGGGGTTAGGGGTTGACACAATTGAGTCCGGTAATGAGTTCCACGCTTCGATAACTCGATTGTTGAAATCATATTTTTTACAGTCAAGTTTGGAGCGGTTTGTATTAAGTTTGAATCTGTTGCGTGCTCTTGTTGTTGCGGTTGAAGCTGAAGTATGCATATGATCTTGTGGGCAATACTCAAATCGTGTTTTAGGCGCCGTAGTTATGCAATACATTGCTCAACAGTAGTAACTAGGAGAGGGATGTTGGAGTTCTAGTGGACAACCATTTAAATATGAGCCACCAGTGTGCAGCAGCTGCCAAAAAAGCCAACACAGTCCTCGGTTGCATTAACAGGAGGACAAAATCAATATCACGTGAAGTGTTAATACCACTTTATAATGCCTTGGTAAGGCCACGCTTGGAATACTGCATTCAGTTTTGGCCGTAACGATGCAAAAAGGATGTTGAGACTCTAGAAAGAGTGCAGAGAAGAGCAACAAAGATGACTAGGGGACTGGAGGCTAAAACATAAGAAAGGTTGCAGGAACTGGGTATGTCTAGTTTAATGAAAAGGAGGACTAAGGGAGACATGATAGCAGTGTTCCAATATCTCAGGCTGTTCTCCAAAGCACGTGAGGGTAGAACAAGAAGCAATTGATGGAAACTAAATAAGGAGAGAAGCAACTTAGAACTAAGGAGAAATTTCCTGACAATTAGAACAATTAATGAGTGGAACAGCTTCCCTACAGAAGTTGTGAATGCTCCAACACTGGACGTTTTTAAGAAGGTGTTGAATGCCATTTGTCTGGTGGTGTAGGGTTTCCTGCCCAAGCAGGGGGTTGGACTAGAAGATCTCTAAGGCCCCTCCCAACTCTATTGTTGTTGCTGTTGTTGTTGTTGTTGTTATTGTTACTGTACTGTATTCCATTTTTTAAAAGATGTCATAATGGACTCTTGTAAGCTTTAATAAAATTATTATAAACATGTTATAATGAAAAGGAGTAATGGTCAAGACAAGATTTAAAAAGTCATAGTCTTAAAATGTTGCATGCAAATCAAAACACTTGGCTTTGGGGAAGAGGAGAAAATGGCCTTTAAAGGAATATTCATATGAATTTTGTTTGGATTGGCAAAGATACACGAATGAACTATTTTGCGAAGAATTAGACGCTAGTGGTCCTGTTTACCCCATTGTTTCCAAGGCAACAGCTGTGCTTGATGGAATATATCCAGCATGTATGATCCATAAGCATCTGGTTTGTCAGTTCTTGTTCCAAACACTTGAGGAATGAAATGTAGGTAAACTTTAATCAGCTTTATAATGGCTCTGGTACTTATAGAAATTACTTAACATGATTTTGCAGCTGCCCGAGTCAAGGCCCAAAGGTCTTATTACCGTTTGATGGCCACATTTAAAGAGCTGTTCTAAGAATTGTTTGGGGTTTTGCACACAGATGCCACTGTACGTCTTACTTTTTAAAAGTTCTGCTACAATGACATCATGTCAGATATTCCTTCTCCCTCCCTTAAGTTCCCAAAGGTCAAAGTTATTTTTTTCTAAATGACTCTGTCAAACACAAAAATTAGCTAGCTTTTGAGGAGGACTTGTATTTGTAATATATGGTTATGTTAGACTTTCTGTCAAAACAGGGATTAAAGATAAATGTAGCCAATTAAAAGGACATTTTCGGAGAGCTCCTGGTAATAGATATCTCATTGTGAGGTCTTGAAGTGTGGCTTTCCTTACCCAGTGATGTGGTTTATGGTATTCATGCTGAACAGTAAAGAAGACTGTTTGAATTTTCCAAATTCCACCCAACAGCCCAAGAACAATCCACCTAAAGCTATGAAGAAGGTGAAGAAGACAAGCTGGAGAGGAGGGGCGGCGGTGGTGGAAGGCACTGTTTTCTTTGCAAAATGTTCTTGTCTGCTTCACTTCCTCTACTTCATCATTTCAGATAATGCTTCCCAGCAGCACATGTGTGTAAGCAAAACCTGCCCTCACACCCAAGGAGGAGGGGAAAATCCCGTTGGCATTGGATGAGTCAACGTGCTGTAAGTCGTCCAACAAGGTAAATAAAATATTCTCTTCAATTAGGTAATTGTTTCCTTTTATCTTGCTTCTTGACAAAGCAGCTGTGCCCACAACATCAATTTAATTGCATGTGACATCTGTGTTATCCAAGAAACTCCTGTACTGGAGAGAGAGAGAGAGGGGGGAGAGAGAGAGGGGGAGATAAAGAGAGAGGGAGAGAGAGGGGGAGAGAAAGGGGGAGATAAAGAAAGAGAGGGAGAGAGAGGGGAGATAAAGAGAGAGAGGGAGAGAGAGGGAGAGAGAGAGGGGGAGATAAAGAGAGAGAGGGAGAGAGAGGGGGGGAGATAAAGAGAGAGAGGGAGAGAGAAAGGGGGAGATAAAGAAAGAGAGGGAGATAGAGGGGGAGATAAAGAGAGAGAGGGAGAGAGAGGGAGAGAGAGGGGGGAGATAAAGAGAGAGAGGGAGAGAGAGAGGGGGAGATAAAGAGAGAGAGGGAGAGAAAGGGAGAGAGAAAGGGGGAGATAAAGAAAGAGAGGGAGAGAGAGGGGGAGATAAAGAGAGAGAGGGAGAGAGAGGGAGAGAGAGAGGGGGAGATAAAGAAAGAGAGGGAGAGAGAGAGGGGGAGATAAAGAGAGAGAGGGAGAGAGAGGGAGAGAGAGAGGGGGAGATAAAGAGAGAGAGGGAGAGAGAGAGGGGGAGATAAAGAGAGAGAGGGAGAGAGAGGGAGAGAGAGAGGGGGAGATAAAGAGAGAGAGGGAGAGGGGAGAAGGAGGGAGAAATGGAAAAGGGAGAAATCACCAACTATACATATTTACTTTCCATAAACTTTCAAAGTGTGTATGTACGCAGTGTGCATACACTTTGTTCAACAGAGAATTGCGATATAATGATACGCAATTATCCATCACTCAGTTCTTATTTCAGGATTTGAATAGCATGTTTTACAAATTGCAGAGATAACAGAGCACACACACCCTGCAGATTTATGGGGGGGGGAAACTGACCTGCTTGTAATCATCTCTGAAAAGGTTTTTCACAAATCCAGGTGTTCATTTGCCACACGCAGGGCTCCCTATCTTAAAAGTGGACTTTCCCTCCTAGGCTCAGGATAAATTTGCCCTTTTAAAAATTTCAGCTGGAGTTCTATGTAGAAGCAAAGCCTGGTTAGAAAAATAAATGGGTGTTTCTGAACTGATATTGATGGGATTGCATTGATAGTGAATTTCTGCTCCTACTATTACAGTGGTATCTCTACCTAAGAACGCCTCTACTTAAGAACTTTTCTAGATAAGAACCAGGTGTTCAAGATTTCCCCCCCTCTTCTTAAGAAACATAGAAGACCGACGGCAGAAAAATATCTCATGATCCATCTAGTCTGCCCTTATACTATTTTCTGTATTTTATCTTAGGATGGATATATGTTTATCCCAGGCATGTTTAAATTCAGTTGCTGTGGATTTACCAACCACGTCTGCTGGTCGTTTGTTCCAAGGATCTACCACTCTTTCAGTAAAATAATATTTTCTCATGTTGCTTTTGATCTTTCCCCCAACTAACTTCAGATTGTGTCCCCTTGTTCTTGTGTTCACTTTCCTATTAAAAACACTTTCCCCTTGAACCTTATTTAACCTTTTAACATATTTAAATGTTTCGATCAGGTCCCCCCTTTTCCTTCTGTCCTCCAGACTATACAGATTCTACTTAAGAACTGTTCTTAAGCCCGGAAAAATTACTTAGGAAATTTGAGAGTGGCACGAAGGCCCAGCCACTTTCCTGCCCTTCCCTCTTTAATCCTGGCCATCTCGGGCTTTTCTGGGCTGCCAGAGGAGCCTTTCAGTGGTGCTTAAGGAGGCTTTGGCAGTCCAGAGCGAACAAAGCATTTTCCTTTCTCTGGGCGCTTGGAGAGGGAATAAACCTCTGCCAGCGCCCAAAGAAAAGAAATGCTCCCTTCGCTCTGGGCAGTGACTGTCCTCCTCCTCTTCTTCCTCCTTCTTCTCCCACCCAAATTCTGAGCTTTTATTTCTTTCCTAATGGGTTTGCACACATTATTTGCTTTTACATCGATTCCTATGGGAAAAATTGCTTCTACTTACAAACTATTTTACTTAAGAACCTGGTCATGGAATGAATTAAATTCTTAAGTAGAGGTACCACTGTATTTCTATCATAGTGGAAAAATTTTAAGTGCAGAATCCAGCATCAGAGAATGAGTGCAAGGTGGTTTTAATGTGTGAATATAGCAGGAAGCCTCATAAAACCTCATTTCAGTAAGTAGGAAGACTAATTCAGACAAACTACAGGTCCTAAAGGCCAACATCAGAACCAATTTTCATTTCCCCAAGTAGGGTGGATTAGCATGACTGTTCTGTCTATGTTGCGATTCTGGGTTTAAATGAAACTCATCCACATCCCTTTGTTTTAGAACTTTTGGGTGCTGAAACTGATGCCAATGCAAAGCAAAGCAAAGCAAAACAAAACAAAACACCCTTTCATCTTTTATTGAAAATGATATGGAAGAAAGGAAAGGAAGACTGGATGTCAGTGATTGACAAGTGTTCTTTAAATAAGACGCTGTTGCTCTTTGGAAATCTTACCCTTTACAAATATATTCAATATCAACTTTATTTGATTAGTCAATCGACCATATCAAAGCGAGGAAAAGGACCACATCGGTCGTCATAAAACTGACTGGCTAAAATACAACAAAATTGGCTAAAATAGAGGGAATTTGAATAAATAATAAGTTAAAATGCAGTATAATATGCTAAAATTGAGTAGTAAAACTCGTGCAAAGGATTATATTAAACCCTTTACAATTTATTCCATGATATCACTCTGCTTCTCATCTGCCTAGCAATCCTCTCTGAGCTCCATTATGTAGTTGACCTAGCCTGGATTTAATTTATGGCACAGAACATTGACTTGATATCTGGAATAAATTGTCTTCTGAACAAAGGGGTGGAGAATCTTGTTTGGTGAGAGAAACACATCACGTTGGATGTGAAGAGAAATGTCTTCAAAGAAAAACAAGAAAATGGCAATATTTGAAAGAAATGTTCCAGCAATCCAAGCTGGTCAATTCCAGGGGATCTATCCCAAAGGTGCTTTTTTCAAGAGTCAACTAGACAAAAAGGTTTGTTATAGAAATAGGATCGAAGCAACTGAGAGTTTTGAGATCTTTCAACTTATCTGAAGGATACTAAGGTTGGAGAGATTACATACGATAATTCAAAACAGCCAAGTCAAGAAAAGCTTTCCGAGAATTTATGTGAAGAATCGCTCTGCATTTTAATAGTTTTGTCTTCAAAAAGTGCACATGGATTTTAGGAAGGGGAACATAAAGTGAATCTATTGTACTTTCTCTATGTTCCTGCTCCAACACTGGAAGTTTTTAAGAAGATGTTGGATAACCATTTGTCTGAAGCTGTGTAGGGTTGTCCTGCCTAAGCAGGGATTTGGTCTAGAAGACATCCAAGGTCCCTTCCAACTCTGTTATTATTATTATTATTGTAGTTGTAGCAGTAGTAGTAGTAGTAGATACTCTACTTTCCCTAAGTTTTTGTGCAACATAAGATGCCAGTGATGAATCTAGTAATTTAGTATATTTAGTGGAATAAGTGGCCTTAGTCCTACTGCAATGGTTGTACAAACAACTAGGAGCTTTAGAAGGCAAAATCCTGGAGATTTTATATATCCATATTTTAGCCTGCAATTATACAATAGATGAAAGATACAACAGCAAGTTGTTTAAATCATTGGGATGGATTAACAGCCAGTGAAAATATTATTCTCTGGAAATTCCAGGCAACGATTTAAGGGCAAGGCAGGAATGTATGTTATGAATGTCAAGTGCTGATTCACTGTACTCCAACCACCATGGGTCTTAGGTATGAGTATTGTAAAATGTGATTAAAAGAATAATGCATGCTGCTTTCTGATTACTGTGATCTTGAGCCATAATGAGTACGTGGTGGCCAATAAAAATTGCATTGAACGGGAATTCTTCCCTGATGGAAATGTTGGTTTTTCCTCTATACTCACATTTCAACAAACTTATAGGAATAGACGTTAATGCTTGGTGCGGAGTGGGGGATTAAACTAAGAGAATCCTAGTGATTTAAGGCAGGGATGAGGAATGAGGAATTGCATGTGTGTGCGTGTGTGTGTGTGTTAAAATGTGTTTTTTGTGGGAGGACATTATTCTTCACACCTCCTCTTTGACACTTCGCAACCTTATTGAACATATGTTGATCAGAATAGTCTTTGAGAATGGTTTGTCTAGGAGATGGAAAAAGTATTCCCATATTCCCAAATGGAGCTTTGTTGAAAGAACAACCATGGTGGAGAGACTGCTGCACAGATTGAAAAGTTCCTTGTTTAAAATTGAAAAATAGAAGTGAGGAAGAGACACTGAATCATAGAATCATAGAGTTGGAAGGGACCTTGAGGGTCATTGGGTCCAACCCCCTGCTCAATGCAGGATACATTAAACCATCCCAGAAAGATGACTGTCCAAAAGAAGGAGGTTGAAGACCTCCAGTAAAGGTTGAAGACCTCCAGTAAAGGCGAGCCCACCACCTCCTGTGGCAAACTGTTCCACTGGTTTTTCACCCTTACCGTTAGAAAGTTTTTTCTGCTATCTCATCTAAATCTGCTCCCTTGCAGTTTCATTCCATTGTTTCTAGTCCTTCCATGTGCTAATGAGAACAATGCTGATCCCTCTGCTCTGTGACAGACCTTCGGATATTTTTATTTTATTTATTTATTTATTGTTAGAGTTGGAAGGGACCATGCAGGTCATCAAGTCCAACCCCCTGCCTAAGCAGGAACCCTATAGCATCCTAGCCAAATGGCAGTCCAATTTATTTATTTATTTATTTATTATTTGGATTTGTATGCCGCCCCTCTCCGAAGACTCGGGGCGGCTCACAACAAGTGAAACAAATCATAAGTAATTTCCTCTTAAAAATATCCAGAGCATTGGAGTTCACAACGTCCGCTGGTAGGTTGTTCCACTGGTTGATCGTTCTGACTGTCAGGAAGTTCTTCCTTATTTCCAGGTTGAATTTCTCCTTGGTCAGCTTCCATACGTTGTTCCTCGTCCGGTCCTCCGATGCCCTGGAGAATAAAGTGATCCCCTCCTCTCTGTGGCAACCCCTTGTATACCTGTAGACTGCTATCATGTCCGATCTGGCCCTCATTTTCTCTAGGCTATCCATGCCCAGTTCCCGCAGTCTCTCTTCATAAGTCTTGGTTTCTAGACCCCTGATCATTTTGGTTGCTTTTTTCTGCACCTTCTCCAGAGTTTCAATGTCTTTTTTGAAGTGTGCTGACCAGAACTGAACATTTGTAGACAGCTATCAAGTATCCTCTCAGTCTTCTCCTTTGGAGACTAAACATCCCTGGATCCTTTAACCGTTCCTCATAGGACATGGTTTCCAGACCATTCACCATCCTTGTAACTCTCCTTTGAACTTGCTCTAGTTTATCAATGTCCTTTTTAAATTGGAACCCCAGAACTGAACACAGTATTTCAAATGTGGTCATAGTAAAGTACTGTAGAGAGGAATAATTACTTCACGTGAGCGAGATTCTATGCTCCTCGAAATTCTATGCTCTGAACAATACTTAGATCACAATTTCCAGACAGGAAGAGTGTCTGTGTCACAAAATAGCACTTCCTCACATCATCCTTTCTACAAAGGTGGAGACCTGTGGCCTTCAATTCCCAGAATGCTGGCTGGGGAATTCTTGGATCTGAAGTCTACAAAGCTTAAAGCCACCAAGCTTGAGAAACACTGGCATAAGGCATTTTTTAAAGTTTCTTTGCAGATTGACTTAATGTGAGCATTATTTTCTTTTGGATCGCCCCCAATGTAGCAGATGTTCGTTTAGCTAAAGAAGCTTCTTGGATGAGGAGCGAAACGTCTTCAAAGAAAAACAAGGAAGTCCAGTTGCCTCTTGAAAAAAGCACCTTTGCGACAACTCAGATGATTGAGAATCTCCATAGACATCAAGTTGATCTATATTTGACATCTAATTGTAAAATAGTTTGAGTCACAAAATTCTTCCAGAGAAGGAAAGAGGGAGAAGGCAAGGAGAGAATAAACAGCAATGACCTACATAAAATTATCAGTCAGCGACACCCATTTGGTAGCACCTGTTTAGTGACCAGTCAAATGAGATCGAAAGGCTAATGTCTACATCAGCATCCTACATTCACAGTACCAGAGACTTAAATGACATTACATGGTCAGTTGTTAATCCCTGACTCTCAGGAGTATTTTATTTTTAATTATTTTAATTATTTTAATTATTTTAAATTATTTTAAATTATTTTAATTATTTTAATTATTTTAATTATTTTAATTATTTTAATTATTTTAATTATTTTAATTATTTTAATTATTTTAATTATTTTAATTATTTTAATTATTTTAATTATTTTAATTATTTTAATTATTTTTATTATTTTTATTATTTTTATTATTTTTATTATTTTTATTATCATTATCATTATCATATTATTCTGGATTCAGTTTAAAAACAATCAGAAACTATAAAGCCTTTAAATATAAAACCATTCATTTCTACTTGGCTAGAGCTGGATGACACCGCTCAACGCCCATAGGCCTGCCAGCAAAGCCAGGTCTCCATGGATTTCCTGAAGGCTAGGTGGGTGGGGGCGGTATGGACCTCCAGGAACAGTTGGTTCCAGAAAGCCAGGGCCGCCACAAAAAAGGCCCCACCAACTGATATTGTCTGTTTTTGCCATTGTTGTGAGCCGCCCCGAGTCTGCGGAGAGGGGTGGCATATAAATCCAATAAATCTAATAAATCCAATAAATCTAATCTAATCTAATCTAGTTGGCGGGACCCGGAGTAGGCCGACCCTGTGGGCCTTGATCAGTAGCTGGGAGGTATGCAGCAGAAGACGGTCCCATATATAGTCTGTCCCTAAGCCATGTGATATAGGTGATAATCAACACTTTAAATTGCATCCAGAGACCGATAAAGAAAAACTTTAGGGGAAATCATTGACAGTCCCAGTCAAGGGAAATTTTGTACTCTTGAAACACTAAGAGCAGGAGATGGAAATTACTGTCCCAGATTCTGCTGCAATAAAAAAACTCCTCATATTCATTTGACAAAGATAAGGGGAAACATCCCTCCCCCCCCCAGAAAGAACAAATAAATATTATGCTTTCCAGATCAGCTTACCTGTTGCTATGAGAAGAGGACAAGTCTACGGAGAGGGGCGGCACACAAATCTAATAATAATAAATAAATAAATTGTTAAAACACACTTCAATTTCACTTCTCTTTCTTCTATGGTCTGTCTTTTACTGACCATCAAGCTATCAAGCTGGCATTACCTTTAGAGGATCTAAGGGGTGAAGCACAAGTGCTCCCTAGTGGATATTAATGCTAGTGGGTCCCAAAAGGAAAACAAAATGAAAATCCTTTGCAATAGTTTCAATACATCTTATACATCAGTTGGGTCCCTTCCTAGAATAGCTCATAGTCACTTTCCATTTGGACCAGGGGTAGGCAAAGTTGGCTCTTCTATGACTTGTGGACTTCAACTCCCAGAATTCCTGAGCCAATCATGCTAGGTCAGGAATTCTGGGAGTTGAAGTCCACATGTCATAGAAGAGCCAACTTTGCCTACCCCTGGTTTGGACTATAGTAGTGTTTCCTGCATGGGGCTTCCCTTGAAGAGCAATTTGAAGCTGGAGCTGGCCAACATGCTGAAGAGGCTGGGGAAAATATTTGATTGATGGATGTGAGTTTTATTGGGACTTTTAATATTTATTATTTTAAAGGTGTTTTTATTTTTAGTGTGTACTTATTCAATTTGATGCCCAGAGTTCTATCTGATGGGTGAAGGATTGTAAAAGTTTGTTAAATAAAATAAAATAATCTATACTTCAGCTGGTCTGGAAATAAATCAAATTTTCAGTGTCATGAGAACATGGAGGTCTCAAACAGCTTCAAAACTGGTGTAGAATTTTCACTGGTGTAGAAGCACTCTAACTTAGTTATTTGACTCCAACCTATCTTACTGTGGGTTTATTTTAACTGTATATCTAATGGCATAACCAATTTAATTATATTTAATTGTATATCCAATTTAATTGTATCTCCCTGTCTTTCTCTTCTCTTATTTCATTGTAAAAATTAATCTCAGCATTGATTTTTCTGCATCTTCAAACTATATTATTTGTCTGATGATGACTATATATGTGAGGATAATTAAGATACCCATTTTTGCATTTTGCATATAATCCTTATTTTCCTCTTCAAGGTTGATTGTCTGAAAACTGGGATGTGGTCATTTTTGAAATCTTATTTTATTTTATTTTATCTATTTAGTTATCAAACATGTACGAGACAATAGTATAAGTATAAACATGGACATGAGCACAGGAATTGAGTATGAATAAATGGGACAGTAGGACAGGGATGGTAGGCATGATTATGGTTATGGTTATGATTATGATTTAGTAGACTTGTATGCCGCCCCTCTCTGAACACTCGGGGCGGCTCACAAAACACAATACAGAAACAATATATGTACAAATCTAATAATTAAAAACTATAAACTAAAATCCCATTACACTAAAAAGCAGTCAATAACTCAATCATATCCACACATAATATTTAATGGTCAGAAAGGGAAGGGGCATAATCTAACTGTCCCGTGCTTGGTGACATAGATGGGTCTTGAGGCTCTTGCAAAAGGCGAGGAGGGTGGGGGCAGTGCGAATCTCTGGAGGGAGCTGATTCCAGAGGGCCGGGGCCGCCACAGAGAAGGCTCTTCCCCTAGGTCCCGCCAGACAACATTGTCTAGTCGATGGGACCTGGAGAAGATCAACTCTGTGGGACCTAATCAGCCGCTGGGATTTGTGCAGCAGAAGACGGTCCTGTAAGTAATTTGGTCCGGTGCCATGTAGGGCTTTATAGGTCATCACCAACACTTTGAATTGTGTCCGGAAATCAATTGGCAGCCAATCGGCATGCTGGACTGCTTATGCACACCCCTTTTACAGACTTCTAAGGAATGAAATGAGGTCCATGGCAGACAGCTTAAAGTTGAGGGGGTTTGAAGAAGTAACAACTTAGTCAGGTAGAGCATTCCAAGCATTGACCACTATTGCTGAAGTCGTATTTTCTGCAAATGAGTTTACCTCTATTGTTTGCTCGTGTATTATTGTGGTTGAAGTTAAAATATTATCCTTCTGGAATATTTAAATGATTTTGATGCCCATTGTATCTGCCTGAAACAAAAAGCTAGGATGTTCAGTGTTAAATCCTTGCTGGAATGAAGGACTGCAATCTTGTAGTAAGTAACAGTTCTTTATTAAACAGGAAGTAATGGTTTACAGAACTAAACAAGACAAACATGGCCGTGCCTGGCAGCTATATATATACCGGGCTGCCAGGCTGAGCCAACCAATCACCTTGCAGTATTTTCCCGCCCAAGAAATATGGGGCGGGTACAAGGCCTAACTGTCCTCTGGACACAACATTCAGCAACCTATTGGATATGTCCTTATTTTCAGGAATGAGAGAAAATGTAACAAGGGATAAGATCTTACAGTCTCACATGTGCTCTTCATTAAAGATTTTTAATTGTGGATTGTTAAAATTGTCTATATAGAATTTAAATGCATAAAAACATGCTGTATTGAGTGTAGTTTAGCTAAGATAATTATCTTATATAGATAGAAAACAACAACAACAACACTCCAGATATTATAATGGATTTAAAAACTGTTCTCAGTCAATTTTTTGGAATGTCTTTACAAAAATGTAAAGCCACAGCAGTATTAATATGAAACTAAGTCAGTCTTTACTATATAGATGTAACGATGTGGTAAAGACTGACTTAGTTTCATATTAATAATACCTGGGTCTTTTTCTTTTGTTTTTTAAGTTCATATGACTATTATGCATTTTATTGAATTTTGATAGATGAACCATTTTTATCTTCCTTATTAATTGCATTATTTTTAAAAAAATAAATGTGGGTTTTTGATAGCTATTACATGATTTTCATTCTTTAATTTCTAAGTCACAATTAAACCATTGTGAACAAGGGACAATCATTTATGAAATAAATAAAATACGAATTAGTTTAACTTTAACATATAACCACTTTGATATACAGGCAGAAAGATGGTATACATATAAAAAGAAAATATGATCTTATGGTTGGCAGCCAAAAATCACCCTTGAACTTTCTGAATATCAAGCTGTCATATAAAACATCTTGAAAAAAAGTCTTGAAGACGCAGCATTCGCTCTAAAACTGATACAGCTGGTTTGTTTCTTTTAAATGAAAAAATAATATTAAACCTGAGAGATATCTCAGCTTGGGAAATGTTCTAAGTACACATCACAAGAAGGTAAATGCTGAGCACCAGACAGTTTTGGAATTTCCAAGGGAAGAAAATAAATTGTCCTTTTGTGGAAAATAGCTTTGTAGAGATGTTAATCCGAAATATTTTTTCTACTGGCAAGAAAATTGGCAAACTGATTACTTTCCTAGTCACCAATCTTATTATCACAAGTGTTTTTATCACCCAAAGGATAGAAATGGCCGCCATTATGGTTAGCAATGAGACGATGATGTATGGCTACTTACCATATATTACCTTTGGAAATAACAATCTAAAAATCCTTTCAGGGGGTTATTTCATTTATTTATTTGTCAAACGTGTATAGGATAGTAGTTTGTATAAACATAACCTCACCTACAAAAAGATATTGACAAAATTGAACGGGTCCAAAGACGGGCTACAAGAATGGTGGAAGGTCTTAAGCATAAAACGTATCAGGAAAGACTTAATGAACTCAATCTGTAGAGTCTGGAGGACAGAAGGAAAAGGGGGGACATGATCCAAACATTTAAATATGTTAAATAAGGTTCAGGAGGGAAGTGTTTTTAATAGGAAAGTGAACACAAGAAGAAGGGGACACAATCTGAAGTTAGTTGGGGGAAAGATCAAAAGCAACGTGAGAAAATATTTCACTAAAAGAGCAGTAGATCCTTGGAACAAACTTCCAGCAGACGTGGTTGGTAAATCCACAGTAACTGAATTTAAACATGCCTGGGATAAACATATATCCATTGTAAAATAAAATACAGGAAATAGTATAAGGGCAGACTAGATGGACCATGAGGTCTTTTTCTGCCGTCAGTCTTCTATGTTTCTATGTTTCTATAACATAAGTAAAAAGTAATGATAAAAAAGGACAATAGGACAGTAGGACAGGGGCAGTAGGCACAATGGGTATGCACGCCCCTTACAGACCTCTTAGAAATGGGGAGAGGTCGAATGTAGACAATTTAAGGTTAAAGTTTTGGGGGTTTGGGGAAGAAACCACAGAGTCAGGGAGTGCATTCCAGGCATTGATCACTCTATTGCTGAAGTCGTATTTTCTGCAGTCGAGTTTAGAGCGGTTTACATATAGTTTGAATCTATTATGTTCAATAGTTCAACAGATTTTCACATGAAAGACCATTGTTGGTTAAGATAGTCCCTTACTGGAAAAGATTGAGCCTGATTTTAAGGGATCCTTATAACTGTTATATAGAGATTTTCAACTTTGGCTAATGAGAGCCAAGTTTTGGAAACATTATATAAAAATGTTTTGTGATTGATGGTTCTTGACTAAGTGTCTAAAATTTCACATGACATGACCCTATAAAATTCAGTATTTTTTAATTTTACACAGGCAAACATAATTATTGACATAATTATTTACAAGCTTTATACCCTACTTTTACAAACTAAGTGGATTGTATGGTCTCTCATTTGAAACATAGGAAACTGCTTTAGAGCAGCTAAAAGAGGTGCCTTAGGGATATACTGTATATTAGATTCAGATGAGTTAATCCAGACCAATTTATTCCAGATTCTCTTCAATTTTCTTTACCCTGGAGCTTCACAAACCTTTATGTTTAATGTGGTATTTTGGAGGAATACAAAGGCAGCATGCCAGTGTAAAAGAGAAAAAAGATGCTGTTTTTATGTTACTTTTACTGTTTTTGGAAAAACATCAACATGAATCAAGAGTGGAATAAGTGGAGTGACAAATTGACCCATCATTAATTCAAAAGGAACATGAAAACAATGTAGTGGAAAAGCTTTCAGGGAATGGTGTAAAGGAAAGAGATTATATCTGCACCATTTTCTTAATCATTTGATGGGTATTACAACAAGGGCAGCTCTTCAACTTTATTTTCTGCAGAACTTCTTACAGAAACTGTTTCTCCCTGACAACACAGCTTCATCTCACTATATTCTTTATATGCTGTAGACTTTTTATTAATTAATTAATTGGATTTATATGCCGCCTCTCTTCTTTTGCCCCAACTGCATTCAAGATGACATTTATTTATTATTTATTTATTTATTCAATTTTTATGCCGCCCTTCTCCTTAGACTCAGGGAGGTGTACAACATGTTAGCAATAGCACTTTTTAACTGAGCCAGCATATTGCTCCCACAATCCAGGTCCTCATTTTACCCACCTCGGAAGGATGGAAGGCTGAGTCAACCTTGAACCGGTGATGAGATTTGAACCGCTGACCTACAGCTCTACAGTCAGCTTCAGTGGCCTGCAGTACAGCACTCTACCTGCTGCGCCACCCCGGCTCAACATATACATGAGGAGTTCAATTCATTACATCGGGAAGCAAAGTTACTGAATTCCAGCAGTTTCCAACCTTGGCAACTTTAATACTTGTTTAAATGGACCTTCTTGAACAGGCATCTCCAACCTTGGCAACTTTAAGACTTGTGGACTCAGCTGGCTGAGGAACTCTGGGAGTTGAAGTCCACAAGTCTTAAAGTTCGCCAAGGCTGGAAACGCCTATTCAAGAAGGTCTACTTAATTCAATGCAACTTCAACAAGTAACAAATGTTTCACTTAGCAACATATATTTTGGGCTCAATTGTGGTCATAACACGAAGATTATCTGTATCTGGCTTGCTACAGTATGTAATCTTCATTTGCAGGGACGTTTTATTGAGGACAATATGAGATAAATGTGATACATCGACAGCCAACTGAATTTAAATAATGATTGATATGATCTTCTATTTTTTTAATTTAAAAAAGTGTTTTTATTGATAACAAATAAATAAAATTCAGATCACACGTTTCCTGAATAGTTTTTATCCCAGAGCTATACTTGCACTTAACAGTGAACTAAAGGGTCACCATCAGTGTGCTGTTGGACAATATTACTTGGTCTATTGTGTAGATGTTTGAGTGGTTCAGAGTGGGGAATCTGTGGTGGGTAGAACATTTTGGGGGGGGGATTGTTATGTGTGTTGCGACTGGTCTCTGGGTGTCACATGACTTTTGTTGTCAATGATAAGTTCTTTGTATTGAAAATGAAAATAAAGTATTTATATATTATATATTATATATTATATAAATACCCAAAATTGTTACCCAAAATTGTTACATCAATATTAACCTTAAAACTCTACTATTCACAAATTATATATACATATATAATGATCTGACCATGACAAAGATGTGAACACAAAGATGTGTTTTAATTTGTACTTGACTTCTTTTTATTGTTATCTGTACTTTTTTATATTATTGTAAGCCACCCCGAGTCCTTCAGGATTGGGCTGCATAGAAGTCGAATAAAGAAAGAAAGAAAAATACTAAATATCCCTATTTCTAGGATATTATTCTGCAGTGAGATAGCTCTGTTAAAGGCTTTTAGGATTGGCATTCTAAAAACAATTAGTAGCCAATTTATCAACTGTGAGGTGTAGATGTGTAACATTACTATATCTGTTCTACTTTTGTATGCTCCTTGCAATACTGGGAGCCTTTCACATTTCACGATAAACCCATTTTTCAAGGATTGTGGTTGATGAAAGAAGTTCTTCTGTTTCATTTAAATCATACAATCACTTTCTCAAAGGTAAAAGAGCTGGCCCTGGTCCTTCTAGCCCATGCCTGGCCCAAATTTTAGTAACCAGAAATAACAATAACAATAACAATGAAACCCCCCCAGGAGCACAGATGGGATCCATATGGAGGAATGCTGCTCATTCTGATTCTCCGAGGGGCTAGGGGGCTTTTTGTACGTTTTTAGCTACGTCTCCCCGAGAGCATTTCAATTCTGTTGGCACTTTCTATAGCACAATTAATAATGACATTCTCCTGGCCGGCATCCAATTGTGTAAGTTTATGGAGTAATTTTGTAATAGAGCTGTGAGAGTTCATTGGGGGAAAAATTACCAGCAGGTGAACAAGCTGTCCACCTCACTCCTCTAAAAAAAAATAAAAAAAATAAATTAAAACACATACATACACCCCAACGCAAACTCCACCAGCTTAGCAACCTTACAAAGACTTCCACCCCTACGGTTTCTATGAGAGCCAGAGGATCAGAGCAGGGCAGGTCAATAAGCCCGCTCTCTCCCACTTCCAGCTGCGAAAATCATACCCATGTTTCCCATTTGTACTCCTTCTATTTATAAATCAAATGTCTGAGCCGACTTTGCCCTCTGTTCCAGCTGCATAGTCCCTGCCCCAGTTCGCTGCCATTCAAAGAAATGATTTAATGGATGTATCCCAAAGACCAGTCATCTCTTCTGAATGCCCTCCCTCATCCAGCTGCAGTTTCCCGCCCCATTTCCTCTATAAGCAATGATGAATAAATTAAACTCATCCCTCCCCACTCCCTTTTCCCCCCATCCATGCAGCTGAAAGTCCATAACCCTCTTTGCTAGGCTGCCAGCCCCCAAAGCAACTCAAACAAACATTTGCTAGGTAGGATTCAAGGGCTATGGTTTCATCATCAGACTCAATTTTACTTTTGGCTTATGGTCTGAATAATAGATAGATAGGTAGATGATAGATAGATAGATACATAGATTAGAGAGAGAGAGAGAATGAGAGAGAGAGAGAGAATGATAGATAGATAGATAGATTAGAGAGAGAGAGAGAGAGAATGAGAGAGAGAGAGAGAATGATAGATAGATAGATAGATAGATAGATAGATGATAGATAGATAGAGAGATAGATAGATAGATTAGAGAGAGAGAGAGAATGAGAGAGAGAGAGAGAGAATGATAGATAGATAGATAGATAGATAGATGGATGGATGGATGGATGGATGGATGGATAGATAGATAGATAGAATTCTTTATTGGTCAAATGTGGACACAAATTGTTTCAACTCCTACCCGCAAAACGTCGCTACAGAGCATTGCACACCAAGACAGCTAGACACAAGAACAGTTTTCTCCCAAATGCCATCACTCTACTAAACAAATAATTCCCTCAACACTGTCAGACTTTTTACTAAATCTGCACTTCTATTCTACTAGTTTTTCTCATCATTCCTATCATCATTTTCCTCCCACTTAGGACTGTATGACTGTAACTTGTTGCTTGTATCCTTAAGATTTTTATTAATATTGATTGTTTCTTCATTGCTTATTTGACCCCTATGACAATCATTAAGTGTTGTACCACATGACTCTTGACAAATGTATCTTTTTATTCTATGTACGCTGAGTGCATCTGCACCAAGACAAATTCTTTGTGTGTCCAATCACAATTGGCCAATAAAGAATTCTATTCTATTCTATTCTATGTGATTGGACACACAAGGAATTTGTCTTTAGTGCATATGCTCTCAGTATACATAAAAGAAAATTAGACACAATAGCTGTTCCTATGTGTCAGTTGTGAATACATGGTAATAAACTCACATGAACAAATCAGATTATTTAGTAGAGTTGGAAGGGATCTTGTAGGTCATCTAGTACAACCTCCCTGATCAAGCAGGAGTCCGTACACCAATTTCTGACAAATGGGCAGTCCAATCCCCCTTTGAAAGTCTCAAATGTTGGAGCTCTCATAACCTCTGCAGGCAAGCTGTTCCACTGGTTGATCGCTCTCACTGTCAGAAAGTTCCTCCTTATTTCCAGGTTGAATCTCACCTTGGTCAGCTTCCATTCATTATTCCTTGTCTGGCCTTCTGGTGCTTTGGAAAATAGACCCCATCCTCTCTGTGGCAGCCCCTCAGGTATTGGAGCACTGCTATCATGTCTCCTCTGGTCCTTCTTTTCGCCAGACTGGACATGCTCAATTCTTGCAATCACTCTTTGTGTGTTAGTTTCTAGTCCTCTTACCATCTTGGTTGCTCTCTTCTGCCCTTTCTCTAGAGTTTCAATATATTTTTTGTAGTGTGGTGGCCAAAATTGAGCCTACAGTTTTAGACTACATCTATACATCTCCCATAATCAGCACCAGTCGGAGTAGGGGTATACATTGCAATCCTACACATCTGACAGATAATGCAGTGAGGATGTCTGTTGTAAACTATGACTATTTGATGTGTAGTTTATAGGGTTTTTCCCTCAAGATTTTTTTTTAGATTTTTGGAATCTAACAGTCATATTTCAACTTAAGGGATTGAAAGCTTTGGCAGTTTTGGAGCACTGATGAGGTTACCTAGTTAGGGTAATGAAACGTCTGCAGGAGAACCAAGCAAACTCAGAGAGCACCAAAATGTGGCAATTTTGAATGATGGGAGTGAAATTCCCGTAATCACCATCTGGTGGCAGCAGAGACTGCAAATAAATAATCAAAGCAAAAAAAGTAAAAAAAAAGTGGGCATCACTTTTCCCATCACCTAGTTAGTGGCTATCAACAGCACAGGGCTGCATAATGAACAATAGGCAAGATCTAAGTGCCTGCAAGGTGGCCAAGCTGGGATGGGAAAAATTTAAAGGGGATGGCTTCAATATTTTATGGGTGGAGTGTGTGTGTGTGTGTGTGTGTGTAAGAGAGAGAGTTCCTAGGTTGTAGGCAGGAGACCCAAGATCTTAGGGAGAGATTTAAGCTTACATCATCATCATCATCATCATCATCATCATCATCATCATCATCATCATCACAAAATATCTGAAATTCAATATTAAACTAAAACTAACAATCTAAAACCCCAATTTAATTAAAATTAAATTATTCATCGGCAAGGGCTAATAACTAATGTCCCCAGGCAGGTCGCTACAAGTGCGTTTTCAAATTCTTAAGAACCTAAGAACATAAGAAGAGCCATGCTGAATCAGGCTAAAGCCAGTGATGGGCTCCTATGGGAACGGTCAGGAACGCAGTTCCGGTAGCAAAATTTGGAGCTCCACCCCAGAGCACCCAATTTGCACTGAAAGATGTTGAAACCAAATGCATAAGCCACACCCACAGTGCGGTAGTAAAATTTTTGGTAGCCCATCACTGGCCAAAGCCCGTCAAGTCCAGCACTCTGTGTCACACAGTGGCCCACCAATTGTCCATGGGGATCTTGAGCAGAAAGAAAAGGCAAAACCCTCCCTTTCCCCTGACCCCCAAGAAATGGTACCCATGGGAATCCTGCCTGCCTCAACCAACAAAGAAGTGGCACTTGGACATCAACACTCTCCAGGTTCCTCAGAGGTCAGTAAAGGGCATACATAAGTGCACCAGTGTGCCTTCCGTCCCCTGTCCAATTGTCTCTCCTTATCTCATTTATTTTTTCTTCCTTTCAAATTTGTTCACCTATACTTTTATATCTTTTCTTCTATTCGTTTCTTTAGTTATACTACTAAATATCTATTCTCTTCAATGTGCATTATGTATTGGACTAAATGAATAAATAAAATAAATAAATAAAATAATAAACTAAATTGTGGGGACACAATCTGAAGTTAGTTGGGGGAAAGATCAAAAGCAACATGAGAAAATATTATTTTACTGAAAGAGTAGTAGATCTTTGGAACAAACTTCCAGCAGACGTGGTTGATAAATCCACAGTTACTGAATTTAAACATTGCCTGGGATAAACATATATCCATCCTAAGATAAAATACAGGAAATAGTATAAGGGCAGACTAGATGGACCATGAGGTCCTTTTCTGCCGTCAGTCTTCTATGTTTCTAATCTGTTTCAATAACCAAACTCTTGGACTCTTGCAGAAGGCAAGGAGGGTGGGGGCGGTACAAATCTGATTCCAGAGGGCTGGAGCCTCCACAGAGAAGTCTCTCATCCTAGACCCTGCTAAGTGACATTGTCTAGTTGACGGGACCTGGAGAAGGCCGAGTCTGTGGGACCTAACTGGTTACTGCGGCTCATGCGGCAGAAGGCGGTCCCATAAGCAATCTGGCCTGGTTCCATGTAGGGCTTCATAGGTCATAACCAACACTTTGAATTGCGTCTGGAAATTGATGGGTTTAGTAGTAACCTCAATTGAATCAGCTGAAGGTATGGTCATATGCTTTAAATCAAGAGTCACTTCTCTCTCTCTATTGTTTCTCTCTCTTTCCTCTCATTCTCTGTCTCAATCATTTTCTCATTTCTCTTTTTTTCCTCCACTTTTTGCTCATTTGTCTCTCTCTCTCTCTTGCTTTCTCTCTCTCTCTCACTTTCTCTCTCTCTCTCTCTTGCTTTCTTTCTCTCTGACACTTGCTTTCTCACTCTTTCGCTCTCTCTCTCTCTTTCTCTCTCTCTCACTCTCTCTCTCTCTCTCAGCAAAAAGTTGCGAGACTGGAACCTGAGCTTCCTTTTTCGTGGCACACCTGACCATGTCTTGCAGCACACTAGTGTGCCACGGCACACTGGTTGAAAAACACTGATTTAATACACCTGTGTGTCTTATACTTCGAAAAATACGGTACATGGCCACCTATCTCGCAAATGCAACTTTGGGTGGTTAACAGCACCAGAAACAAAACAGGGAAAAAAACCCTCCAACAAGAACAAAAAGTATAAAGAATCTAAAATGGGTGCTGAGGAATAGCCCAAACAAAGCAACCAACAAAAACATCTGGCATCTTTGCTGAGAGAGCAAGCAGAGCACTGGTGAAGAAGAAAAATGTGAAGTTGGGCTGCCATTATATTCATATCCACCAACCCTGAAACCTGAACAACCCATAAGGCAGCCTGAGAAAAAAGCCACGAGTTTTCCCAAATGGAAACACAGACCACCAGAAGCTTTGCAGAACTACCCCACTTTAGAACAGAGGAGACTAGCATTAAAGCTGACCCCTTGCTCTTATTTACTCCACAGTGTAATTAGTAAAGAATCAAAATCTACAGATGTTATAAGGATGTGCAGCTTTTAAATAAATTCTAAACTAAGCTCACCTGAAAGTGACCTTTACAATTGCAAAAATATATATTTTTTCTGTTCACGGAGCCTCTACATTTACAAAGAATATAATTGGGGTAGCCACTTACCTACTCAGAGAAAGAGAGAAGTTTGGGAATAAAAGCAGAACTACTACAATATCTGCAGGTTTGGTTTTTTTAAAAAACCCAGTTTCAATTGTTTTCTAACAGCCTGCTCATACAGTGTTTTAAATAAATGTAACAGCCTAGAAAAAAAAGTGTTCCTTCCCCTCCCTTTGGGTAGCATTGAACTGTCGGTTCATATTTTGTAGTTTCTGGATTCTTCATCTGAGACTTCAACATGCAGAGAGAGGATTTGAGGCTTGGTGGAGATTTAGTTCTTAAAACAAACCCTATTGCTTGTTAAATCAGTCCATTTCCTAAGGGAGACGGCTACTAGTCTGTCTTCTAGAAGAATGTACAGTATTAGCAGCAGATGTTTTCTCCATAGTATTGTGGAAAAATATTTTTGCCGTGCAAACAGACACCCTTCTCTAGACTCTGGTATAGCTTACTTAGCTTTGTTTGTGAGTGTGCCTCTGTCCACAGAAGTCTGATAAGAATGCAGGATTGTTCTGGGTGGTTATGGAAGAATACTAGACTTCTCTCTAGACTTTAGTAAACAATAGCATCGTTTTCTGATATGCAGCCCATAAAACTGGGCTTTATGAAAAGAGAAGGAAATGTTTTTCAAGACAAACAAGCAAGCAGTGAGTTTATTGTATCTAATAAAGTCTTTCTTGGCCTTATATATATTTTTTCTTTTAATATTAGATTTGTTCCACTGTTTTATTGCTTTTATTATTGTTGTGAGCCGCCCCAAGTCTTCGGAGAGGGGCGGCATACAAATCTAATAAATTATTATTATTAATTAAATTATTATTATTCACCAGACTTCCTGTTCTACCCAACATCATTTTTTAAATATAGTGGTACCTCTACCTATGAACACTTATACTTACGAACTTTTTAAGATACAAATCAGGTGTTCAAGATTTTTTTGCCTCTTCTCATGAACCATTTGTCACTTACGAACCCGAGCCTCCAAAACTGTAACTGGAAAAGGCAGGGAGAACCCTCTGTGGGGCCTCTATAGGAATCTCCTTGGAGGAAACAGGGCCGGAAAAGGCAGGGAGAAGCCTCCATGGGGCCTTTCTAGGAATCTCCTGGGAGGAAACAGGGCCTCCGCCCTCTCTGTGGTTTCCCCAATCGCATGCATTATTTGCTTTTACATTGATTCCTATGGGAAAAATTGCTTCTTACAAACGTTTCTACTTAGAAACCCATTAGGAACGAATTAAGTTCATAAGTAGAGGTACCACTGTATAACTTTTCATCAAAACATTATATAAACAGAAAAGGAGAATAAAGATTCTTTCAAATTGAGCTTAACTCCTAGTGACTTCAAGGTCATGGCCATGCTGTTTTCCTGGCCACATGACCATGGTTGGCTACTTATTTCTTCTAAGATGTTGTTGATTTCCTAGTGTCGCCTTAGTCCTGGACTTCTATGGAAGTCTCTGATCCAAATAATAGTTGATCCTGAGCCTCCTTAGCTTCTGAGCCCAAACAAGGTCTACTAAGGGCTGCCACCTACCAGTATTCAAACAAATGGGAATTGTCATGCAAAGGATCAGATTTTAGATTGCTTTTGTGTGCCACATGGACCTGACAGATCTGATTGCAACTGTTGCAAGACAGTGTCCATTTCTGCTGCAAGGGGTGGGAGAATAAGATGGGCTGATAGGAACCATCCAGGCAAAACCCTCTAGGGCAGCCATCTTAATTCAGCATGTACCACCCCCTCTCCAGAACCAAATAAGTCTTTTGGTACAAACTAAATCATTGGTTAGAATATTCCAGTGCTGTTTCATACTTCTGGGGCGAGGAAAATAGAAGACAGGGAGTTTCAAGGCAGAGATGTAATATATTGCGTAATGTAGTTTCCTATCAAGATAAGGCTGCCTAGCATCCACAAAAAAACAGTGAGGCATTTTGAGGTAAAAGCATCCACGACTGCACTCTGCAATATTTATTTCAATAGTTCTTGTGTGTGTGTGTGTGTGTGTATGATGGTCTTGGTATATTCGGGTTTCTTCCTGTGTAGGATTTGGAAATTTCTGGTGACGTTTCGACAAGGTCCCACTCATCATCTTCAGACTGGTGCTTCTGTCCTTGTTCCCACGGAGACTTCTCCCCACTTTTTCTGGCCCTGTTTCCTCCCAGGAGATTCCTAGAGAGGCCCCACAGAGGCTTCTCCCCGCCTTTTCTGGTTCTGTTGTTCTGTTGAACAAGGCTGAAATAGCGCTGTCCTAGTCTCCTTTAATTTTAAAAATTCAGCAAAAAAACATGTGAAGAAACCCGAATATGCCAAGACCATCATACATGTACCCGTGAAAATCTACGAAAACATATATATGTATATATGTATCACATGTTTTTTTGCTGAATTTTTAAAATTAAAGGAGACTAGGACAGCGCTGTTTCGGCCTTGTTCTACAGAACAACAGAACCAGAAAAGGTGGGGGAAAGCCTCTGTGGGGCCTCTCTAGGAATCTCCTGGGAGGAAGCATGGCCAGAAAAAGTGGGGACAAGCCTCTGTGGGGCCTCTCTAGGAATCTCCTGGGAGGAAACAGGGCCTCCACCTTCCCTGTGGTTTCTCCAATCGCGCGCATTATTTCCTTTTACATTGATTCCTATGGGAAAAATTGATTCTTCTTTCAAACTTTTCTACTTAAGAACCTAGTCACGGAAGGAATTAAGTTCATAAGTAGAGGTACCACTGTATCTGAATTTTGATCACATAAGCATGGGCATGTGCAGTGGTTGTAAGTGTGAAAAACAGTCCTAAGTCACTTTTTTCACTGCTGTTATAACTTTAAAAGGTCGCTAAACTAACTGCTATAAGTTGCGACCTTACCTACATTTAAATTCTTATGTGTCTTGTTGCTTTTGGTGGAGATTTGAGTGATGTGTGCCATGTCCAATTCTCCTTTAACAATTATACAGCCTTCTTCTTTGAGCTGATTCATGCTCAGAGTTATTGCCACCCAGGTTTTAGCTTGCTTCCCCTTTTTTTTGCCAGTTTACTTCTTTATCACGTTGCTGGGTTGTGAAACCAATTTGAAGCTTGAAACCCAGTCATGTGGTTTATTGGCAGGTAAAAGCAATTGGTTTTGTTTCCATCTATGAACTTGATTTATTTCAGTAACTTCATAGCTGTCCCAGCCTGACTGACAGGGATTCCTGGTTTCTGTTCAACAATCAGTCGGATTGTAAAAGGAATATAGGGCATGATGTCAGACGTGAAATGCCACCAAATGTATTCTGTTTCTCAAATTCCTTGCTGCAGTGATGTGGACATCTTTGGAATGGAAGTTAGAAGAGCCATAAAAAGAGCTAGTTTTACTAATAATTTGATATCCTGGAAACGTCCTTCCAGGCTATAAAGGGAAGGAGGAATAACTGCCAAAATAAAATCTTCAGACATCAAAACTAGCTTTTTTACTCCCTGGGAGAATCAACTGTTTAAAGCAGAAAACAGTTTTACATCCCCTTGTCACTGGCTGTAGCGTTAAAAATAGTTATTTTGCAAAGGTATTCTTGCTTTCTAAATGAGTCTGCCAATACATCTGAGTATGCCTTCAGGAATTTTATCTCCCTTGCTATCAGTCTAGTCTTAAGCGGTGAAAACGGCTCCGATACGGCTCAAGCTGAGCATTGTCCCTTTGTTTGTTTATTTATTTATTTAATTTATTTATTTTGTCCAATACACAATGAGGGTTTTAGTGGGTATATATCTATATACACATAGTAAAATGCATGATGAAGGTTATAGAGGAGATACTCATAGTAAAATATATCTAAGAAAGAATAGAAAAGAAGATATAGTAATAGAACATATCAATGAAAGAATAGAAGAAGAGATATAGGAATAGAAGAAAGGTATAGGAGATATAGGAGAGCAATAGGACAGGGGACGGAAGGTACTCTAGTAGTACTCGCCCCTTACTGACCTCTTAGGAATCTGGAGAGGTCAACCGTAGATAATCTAAGGGTAAAGTGTTGGGGGTTTGGGGATGACACTATGGAGTCCGGTAATGAGTTCCACGCTTTGACAACTCGGTTACTGAAGTCATATTTTTTACAGTCAAGTTTGGAGCGGTTAATATTAAGTTTAAATCTGTTGTGTGCTCTTGTGTTGTTGTGGTTGAAGCTGAAGTAGTCGCCGACAGGCAGGACATTACAGCATATGATCTTGTGGGCAATACTTAGATCTTGTTTAAGGCGTCTTAGTTCTAAACTTTCTAGGCCCAGGATTGAAAGTCTAGTCTCGTAGGGTATTCTGTTTCGAGTGGAGGAGTGAAGGGCTCTTCTGGTGAAGTATCTTTGGACATTTTCAAGGGTGTTAATGTCTGAGATGCGATAGGGGTTCCAAACAGATGAGCTGTATTCGAGGATGGTTGCTTCAACTTTTGCTACACAATCTTTCCTCAACTCTCTCTTGCTCAGTCTTGCGCTGCCTTCTCTACCCTTAAAAAAGCCTGAAATATTATATACAAGAGAAACTGCGAACCTATCGATAGATGGCTATCCAAAAACTATTAGGAACATTATAAACTAAAACGGCTAGAAATAATTATCTGAAGTAAATTTTTAAAGTCGCAATTTAGCGGTCAACAATATAGTTGACAAATCAATAATAAAGATCTTTGGATGGTATCATTACAGTTCTATAGAGTTTAAATTTGACTATATAAGTTCCAAATATAAGCAAAATAAGAATGAAAATGTAAATTATGTTATATATGTTATCCCTACTTAGTGATAAATTACTGTATATTAACTTGATATATTCATGAAAATCACTTTTTACACTCACAGCATTAAGTTTTTACTTTTGTTATGTGTACCACCTACAGTTCACATTTTGGAAATGCGTTATGTGTTATGTTTGTTTTTCTTTTTTATAATCTATATATATATATATATGTCACATGTTTTTTTTTTGCTGAATTTGAAAATTAAGGGAGACTAGGATAGATCTATTTCGGCCTTATTTTGGCCTCATCAGCTAGCCATACCCTCACTGGGACTTGAACCTGCAACCTTTGCCTTGTAAGGCAGAGAATTAACCTCTAGGCTACAGTATCACACACACACACACACACACACACACACACACACACACACATATATATATATATATATATATGTCACATGTTTAAGCTGAATTTGAAAATTAAGGGAGACTAGGATAGATCTATTTCGGCCTTATTTTGGCCTCATCAGCTAGCCATACCCACTGGGACTTGAACCTGCAACCTTTGCCTTGTAAGGCAGAGAATTATCCTCTAGGCTACAGTATCCAATCCCTTCAGCTCTGTACCAGGGAAGGGTTACATTTTGTGTCGAATCACCCTGGTATATTGAAGGAACATCACAGCTCCTTTTTTGCCTCTCGGCCCAACCCAGGGCCATTTCCAAGGCAGTTAATTTTATTGATAGCCGACAATTCTATCTGTATGTGTCACATGTTTAAGCTGAATTTGAAAATTAAGGGAGACTAGGATAGATCTATTTCGGCCTTATTTTGGCCTCATCAGCTAGCCATACCCACTGGGATATATATATTTGGAGGACAGAAGGGAAATGGGGGACATGATCGAGACATTTAAATATGTTAAAGGGTTAAATAAGATTCAGGAGGGAAGTGTTTTTAATAGCAAAGTGAACACAAGAACAATCTGAGGTTAGTTGGGGGAAAGATCAGAAGCAACATGAGAAAATATTATTTTATTGAATGAGTAGTAGATGCTTGGAACAAACCTCCAGCAGACGTGATTAGTAAATCCACAGTAGCTGCATTTAAACATGCCTGGGATAAACATATCCATCCTAAGATAAAATATAGGAAATAGTATAAGGGCAGACTAGATGGCCATCAATCTTCTATGTTTCTATGTTTCTGTCACTCCTATTGTTTGAACCTCTTGGTCCGAGCTATAACACTGGTTTCTCTTTTTTTTTTTGGAAGTAATCCATTTTTTCCTTTTTTAAAAAAAATTCAGCATTTATGAACTCCCAATTTTGCAAGAGGCATACCTCCTCCCTTTATCATACTTAACCATTGACAATTTCCCTTCTTGAATTTTGGTCTGATTCCCCTTTTGTTTCTCTCTCATGTTCCCTTTTTGATTGATACATCATTATAACCCCTGCATTGTTTCTTGGCTCTTTTTCCTATTAACATATGTCAGCAACAATAGAAAGAGGGTGACTATACACCCAGCCTGCATGCCACAGTGGAACGCTTACTCATGGACTGCCGTTAAAGTCACAGAGTCACAGCTTCAAATCAGATGAGACACCAAGCAATTGTAGAACTGCCTCTCTCCAGTTCTGTAGGGAAGGGAGGCCTCGGGTCCCATTAATATTATAATCACCTGGAACCTTTATTCATGCCTGTCAGTTGTTGGAGAGCTGGTTGTGAAAGGAGCATGAGGCTCCACCTACTTGCCCGGATGCCGCCATTTTAGTTCTTTTACCCTCTGCACCTGCACAGAACGATTTGTGCATGCACAGGGTAAAAGAACCCAAATGGTGGTGTCCAGGCAGGTGGGCAGAGCTTCACGCTACCTTCGCGACCGGCTCTCCAAGGATTGACAGCTATGCGCGAACCGGGAGCATTTCACTCTTGGTCTGAATCCTGTTGTTGTTTATATAAACTCTTGACATTTATTTTTTTCACAGATCTTAGGGCAGTGATGGTGAACCTTTCTTTCCTTGGATGCCAAAAGAGTGTGCTATCGCACATGCGTGAGTGACCCCCCCCATAATTCAATGCCTAGGGAGGGCGAAAACAGCTTCCCCTGCCCCCCAGAGGGCCTCTGGAGGCTGGAAGTGGTCTATTTCCCAACTTCTGGTGGACCCAGTTGTTCTGTCGGGCTCTCTGGTAGACTTCTCCCAAAAAGTCACAGGTACAAATTTCAGACACACACACATTTGAAAATTCAAAACAATGTTCTTCATAATGAAAATTCCCTTAAACTAAGCCCTCTTTTGGTATAGCAAAGAGCACTCATCTCCAAACAAACTGGTAATTTGTACAAGTCCCTTATCAGTTCTGTGATATTTAGCTTGCAGCTGTGAGGCAATTCACAGTCCTCCTTCTTTCACAAGGTGAAACACAATTTGCTCTGGTTTAGTTTCAAAGCGGGGAAAAATCAGCACACAAAAGGTCAAAGTCAGTAAAGCAGTCACGAAACACAACGATCAGATAATCCTCCACAATGGCCAAACCCACAGGCTGCTATTTATAGCAGCCTCACTAATTACCACAGCCCCACCCAACCACAGGTGGCCTCATTTTCTTTGATAATAATCTCTCAGTTGCTGCCGCCTATGCATCGCTCTCCACATGCGTGGCTGTATCATTAACTCTTGTTCTGAATCCAAGGAGGAGCTAGATAATTGATCTCCTTCTGAGCTGTCTGCCACACTCTCCTCCTCCCTGTCACTCATGTCTTCTTGGTCAGAGGAGCCTTCATCATCAGATTCCACCGGGGGCAAAACAGGCCTGCAGCATGTGGATGTCTCCCCCACATCCACAGTCCTTGGGGCAGGAGCTGCGCCAGAGCTAACCACAACACCAGTAGGCTCATGTTTCGCCCTCGCCAAGTTCCAAAGGCTTATCTGGAGCTCATGGAGGGCAAAAACTCCCTCCCCCACCCCCCTGGAGGCTCTCTAGAAGCCAAAAACACTCTGTGCAAGTCAAAAATCAGCTGACCAGCACACATATGCATATTGGAGCTGAGCTAGGGCAACGGCTCATGTGCCAGTAGATATGGCTCTGCGTGCCACCTGTGGCACCCGTGCCATAGGTTCGCCATCACTGTCTTACGGCAAGGCAAGGTGTTCCTGCATGCCATCTCTTAGAGACAATGAAATTGTTGCATTGTTCTTCATAAACAGCTATTTTGTACCTGACAAAGTCAGTCCTTCTATCATTAAGTTGTCAACTTAATCAACCTGCTGTAATGTAACACTTTCGTCACCAGAACCAATTTGCTGTTCTTTTAAAAAGGTCTTTGAATATAATTAGCTGAATTAGATCAGTAAAAGCCATTAGCAGCTTTTATGAATTTCACCTGAGAATGGGCAGATTTTTTTGTTTACTAAAATCCTTTTTTTTTTCCAAACAGGAACTTGATTCAAAGAGCCTTCTCTGTGGTGGCCCGGGCCCTCTGGAACCAATTCCCCCCAGAGATTAGAATAGCCCCCACCCTCCTTGCCTTTCGTAAGCTCCTCAAAACCCACCTCTGCCATCAGGCATGGGGGAATTAAGATAATGTTTCCCCCTAGGCTTCTACAATTTATGCATGGTATGTTTGTTTGTATGATTGATTTTTATAACAAGGGTTTTTAGCTGTTGTAGTATTGGATTTTTTACATTCTGTTTTTTGTCACTGTTGTTAGCCGCCCCGAGTCCATGGAGAGGGGCGGCATACAAATCCAATAAATAAATGAATGAAGAATGAATGAATGAATGAATGAATGAATAAATAAATAAATAAATAAATAAATAAATACCCAGAGCCCAGATGGGGAAAAAAAAGAAAACAATTTTAAAATTTTCTACCGGTTCTGCATACCTAACCAATTTTTTTTCTACTGGTTCTGCGTACCTGACTGTACCTGTAGGAGCCCATCACTGCTTTTATGGATGAAATCAAAGTTTTCTGAGCGGTAGCTCCTTTCATTCACATTTTCTTCTTGCAAAACTGTAAGACTCCCAAATTTCTGCACATTTCAACAAAGATTTTCTGTGGATGTTCATAACTATCTCAGTGCCAAATGTGTCCTTCTTATGATTTGTTCTTTTCACAAACACCCTGTGCAGAAACCATCCACAAGCATTCTAGGAGTATCTTGATTTCTATTGTGCCCAATTTTCCTGTTAAAAGGCAAACCTGGTTCATCTTTCAGCATTTACCTCACTGAGCCGTAAACCTGCAATGGTCCCCAAATACAATGGTGAAGTTAAGCTGCAATAAAAGGACATTTTCTCCTTTCAGCCACAGTAATACAAGTGGCCACATTTCCTGATTGTGGATTAAGTTCAATATTTCAAATAAAGCCGGCCTTGCTCCCAATCAGCTAGTTTGATATTTATCATTGACTTCCCTGTCTTCCATATCCAGCATGAGAGAGATAGCACAAAGGTAAACTGAAAGAGGTCTTTCTTTTATTCAACAATTAACCCCATCTGAGTAAATAATACGGTGTTGTGCACTTAAGTCTTTGCTGTGATTCACAGACTTCAGAATCCAAAACGGCTTCAAAGCGACATTTGTGAAATGATGACAAGATGCTGCGAAAATCGCTTTTCATTGGGAATATAAGGCAAGGATTGTGTTTCTCTGTACAGTAACAAATAGAGTATAGTTGTAAGATATATACCAGATAAAGTGTCTGGAAGTGCTTAACTGAATGGAAACCTAATCTTTAATTCAGGGTCTCAAGCTTAAATAGTCAGTGTGTAGCTAGAAACTTAAATATTGGGAAAATCTGTTTTTATTGTATGTTAAAGAGGCAATATCATTTCTCAAACTAGAAAAATGGCTGCTTGATTTCTATTTATTATCCTGGTTTAAGGTAATTTTAAAATATTACAGATAAATAAGGAAGTGGTATATAAATCTAAGTGCTATTGCTATTTATTTATTTTAGATGACAAGTGATTATCCATTTATCCAAGAATAAACCCAGCTGAACTCAATTGGATTTACTGCTGTTTAGATGTATCTGTAGAATTTCTCTATTACTCATTCATACATACATGGTGACAAAATGTACATTTTTGATGACACTCTGTAATAGTAATTCATGATCCATGCCAACTAAAAGCATCTGAAAATAATAAGAGAAGAACCAATGTGCAAAGATTGCAAAGGAGTCCATTATGTTTTTAACAATTAAACTTGAATAATATTACAGTGGTATCTCTAGTTACAAACTTAATTTGTTCTATGACCAGGTTCTTAAGTAGAAAAGTTTGTAAGAAGAAGCAATTTTTCCCATAGGAATCAATGAAAAAGCAAATGATGCATGTGATTGGAGAAACCACAGGGAAGGTGGAGGCCCTGTTTCCTCTCAGGAGATTCCTAGAGAGGCCACATGGAGGCTTCTCCCCACCTTTTCCGGCCCTGTTTCCTCCCAGGAGATTCCTAGAGAGGCCCCACGGAGGCTTCTCCCTGCCTTTTCTGGTTACAGATTTCAGAACAACTGTTTATTGGCAACTCTGTACAATCAGCAACTTTCAGTTTGACAGCTAGCCTTTATAGGGAGCTGTCAGATGTCTTACCCAACAGCGTTTGATCATTCTCCCGCCAAAATGCTGGACCTGGGTGAAAGCATGTTCAACTGTCAGTACTTAACATTATAGTACTGCTTACATATTTTAAAAACCAACATTCTGAATTCAAGTATGATTCTTAATGCCGTGTGTAGTTTAGTCCTAGGAAATTAATCTTTTGAATTGACATCCTTTTTCTTTAGGCATTAATGGTAATGATGATTTCTGACAATGGGTGAACAGTGCGGTCAGGCGGTAGGGAAAGCAAGTAGAATGCTTGGCTGCATAGCAAGAGGTATAAAAAGCAGGAAGAGGGAGATTGTGATCCTGCTGTATAGCGCGCTAGTGAGACCACATTTGGAATACTGTGTTCAGTTCTGGAGACCTCACCTACAAAAAGATATCGACAAAATTGAACGGGTCCAAAGACGGGCTACAAAAATGGTGGAATGTCTTAAGAATAAAACTTATTAGGAAAGACTTAATGAACTCAATCTGTATAGTCTGGAGGACAGAAGGGAAAGGAGGGACATGATCAAAATATTTAAATATGTTAAAGGGTTAAATAAGGTTCAGGAGGGAAGTGTTTTTTATAGGAAAGTGAACACAAGACACAATCTGAGGTTAGTTGGGGGAAAGATCAGAAGCAACATGAGAAAATATTATTTTACTGAAAGAGTAGTACTAGTGGATGCTTGGAACAAAGTTCCAGCAGATGTGATTGGTAAATCCACAGGAACTGAATTTAAACATGCCTGGGATAAACATATATCCATCCTAAGATAAAATGCAGGAAATAGTATAAGGGCAGACTAGATGGACCATGAGGTCTTTTTCTGCCGTCAATCTTCTATGTTTCTATGATTCTATGACTACTGCATGTTAAATAACAAACACCCTTTTTGTATTCTCTATTTCAGATTTTTTAGTTTCACCATTACCCTGCTGTTCTTGGGGACGGTTCATATGTATCGGGTAGAAAATATCTGGATTTTTCCTTTCCCATTTATTTAAAATGTCTGAAAGGACACTTCAACATTCTTATTTTCCCCTTATAACTCTTTCTAACATATGGAAATGTAGGCAAACTGGAACTGTCCAACCCCTCAAATATTTCCCGAAATTCAAGTAAAAAGGTTTTTTAAAATGCATAACAGATGTAATAGCAGTCTTTAGGGTGAATACAAGTACAGGCTCAGAACTGTCAGCATATCACTCACAATCACATATTTTCACCTTGTACATGTGGTTTAAACCTGTGTGATCCAGCAAACCTATTTGCTTTGTGTTAGAAAGCAAACTATACCAAAAGGAAGACAAGTAGGGGGCAGGAATCAGAAGGGAATGAATTTATGTTTCTCCACTGATCTGGGGAGTTGGCCAATAGATTCTGTTAGTGGGAACAATAGAGTTAGCAAGAGTGTACTTTAAGGTTACTACCACAGAGGGTATTGTTACTACTCCTTTCCTCTCCTCTTCCCCCGACCCCCATGCCAACATCACAATCATTCTCAGACAAGCAAGCTAGGCTGCCCAACATTTTGAATGGCAAAACTTCAGAGATTCCAAAACTGTGAGCCATTTTCTTAATGCTGGGAATTCAAAGTCAACATCTCAGCTCCTTCCAGAATAATAATGCCTCTATGGTGCTCTTATACTAAACGGTGGAGAATTTTGCAACCAGAATGCTTTTTTAAAAAACTTTCTCTTTCTTATCAACTTGTCGTGCATGAGCATCTGACCAAGGCACTACAGATCTCCTTTCCATTGTTCTATAATTTATAATAGTAGCTGCTGTCAGTTTTCATTATCATACTGTCTGGGAACTTCTTCGTGTGCCAGTCATCAGGTTAAGAAAAAATAGCATTTTCTGAACTTGAACCCTCCCAAATGTGGAGGGACCACCTATCTATCCACAATCACTCAAGTTCAAAATTAACACTAAAAGATAATTGGGCCCCATTATAGCCTCTGTCAGTTCTTCTATCTCTACCTTATTCTTATTTATTTATTTATTTATTTACTTACTTACCGTACTTACTTACTTACTTACTTACTTACTTACTTACTTACTTACTTATTTATTTATTTATTAGATTTGCTGGCTTACTTTGAATGTGGCAGGGGGAGGGGGAGAGCGCACGCCGGCCCGCGCCCCCGACATTGAAAATCACTTTTGCCAGCCTCCGGAGAATGAGAGAGATCGCCTTCGCCGCCTCTCCTGCAGCCCCCTCGCTGAGAGCCCGGGACAAAAGTGCTTTCGGCGAAGGCAGCGGCGAGTAGCCAGAAGCGCGAGGGGGCTAGAGGCGCGGGGGGGGGGGCAGCCGCGGCTTCGGGTGCGCCCTTGGAAAAGGGTGCGCTGGGGGGCATTTTGGGGTGCGCTGGCGCAGGCGTGCGCGGCCCGGCACCCTCCTGCTCCCACCGCCAGTGCCCTCCCTCCGGGCCCCAAAGGACATTGGTTGCCGCCCCTGCCAGAGAAGCTCCAGCTGGGCGGGGCGCTGCTGGTGCCTCCGCCCTGGAGCTCTTGCCACCGCCATCCCCCGGCTACTACCTAGTGCCGCTGCTGATGGCGCCCTCCTCCTCTTGCTGCCGGTGCGAAGAATGAAGCTCTCCTTTTTCCCTGCCTTCCTTCTTTGGGGCCCAGCAGGAGAGTGCCAGCAACAGCGGCATCGGGCAGCAGCCGTTTCGCGGCACACCTGACCATGTCTCGCGGCACACTAGTGTGCCGCGGCACACTGGTTGGGAAATGCTGGTTTAGTTGACGGGACCCGGAGAAGGCCCACTCTGTGGGACCTAACCGGTCACTGGGATTCGTGCGGCAGAAGGTGGTCCCGGAGATATTCTGATCTGATGCCAACACTTTGAATTGTGACCGGAAACTGATTGGCAACCAATGCAGACTGCGGAGTGTTGGTGTAACATGGGTATACTTTGGGAAGCCCATGATTGCTCTCGCAGCTGCATTTTGCACATCTGAAGTTTTCTTCATGTGAGGCACCGTATTTTCCGGAGTATAAGATGTATCTTTTTCCTTCCTAAAAGAGGCTGAAAATTCAGGTGTGTCTTATACTCTGAATGCAGCTTATTTTTGGAAGCCTTTCCCCCCCAATCCTAACTAGGTGCTAATGATCTACCCAGCTCTTAAATTGCATGTTCTTTCATTGTTACTGTGGGCGAAGAATGTTTTCCAAGCTCTAAGTCTTTGCAGAGTTTTTTTCATTGCTCTAACTTGCTCCAAATAAGTTTCTTTCCAGTCCTAACCAGGTGCTAACAATGTTCCTAGCTCTTACTGCTTGCAAGATATTTCATTGTTAATCTTTGTGAAGAATGTTTTCCAAGCCCTAAGTCTTTGCAGGTTTTTTTTCATTGCTCTAACTTGCTTAAATGTTTCTTTCTAGCCCAAGCCAGGTGCTAACAATGTTCCCAGCTCTTACTGGCTTGCAAGATCTTTCACTGTTATTCTTTCTGAATAAGGGTTTTACCAGGGGATAAAATAATGTGTTGAACCTGACCAGACTAAGGATGCTAGCCAGATGAATATCTGATAAGCAGATTCTTTCCCCTGTTTTCCTCCCCAAAAAACTAAGGTACTGTGTGTCTTATACTCCAAAAATACGATATCTATGATGTTTTGAGTATCAAATAACCTCTTTCAGAAGCAAGTTCATCAATAGCTGAAACCCACAGGTTGCCTATGGAATGAACTCAAAATATTGAGCACAGAGAAGGTACAAAGCAGGACCCATTATTAAAGGGAACTGAAATTTCTTAGATAAGATTTTTTTTAGAGGTACTCTCTCTCTAATAAAGGAAACCTATTATAGAATATTTTTCTGTATTTCTTGGGTGGCTCCTGAGAATTTTTTCCTCTAAAAACAAAACACAAAATAACAAAGCAAAACCAAAAATAAAGACAATCATTTGAAGAATGTTTTCTCTGGAGTGTCTCGAGTCTACACTTCCTTTATGCTCCTAAGTTGGTACTTTAAATTTTTTTTGACATGCATGCATAGCTATAAACATTCTTCAATATTTCAGGTCAGCAAAGCCAGGCAAAGTTCTGAATCAAGGTAATAGTAAATACTGAAGCAAATCTGATGAGGTTTCATTAGCATCTTTAACTTAAACTCCTGGTGAAATTGTGGCTACTGAAAATATCACTTGAAGTTTTAGATTGCGAAACAAACATGTCATGCAAGTTGACTCACTCAAAAAGTCAGTCATGCTGGGATGATCAGCAAAAAAAGAAGGGGACACCCTAGTAGGATCTAGGACAGTGATGGCAACCTCTTTTCCCTTGGTTGACAAAAGCATGCACCCATGCGCTATTGCACATGCGTAGATGCCCACACCCAGGGATGGGCTACTGCCTGTAAGGGGGGGGAGGCAGTGGGGTAGCAAAAAAGGAGCTCCACCCCAGAGCACCCAATTTGCACTGAAAGGTGTTGAAAGAAAATGCAGGGTGTCCCACAGTGTGGTAGTAATAATTTTGGTAGCCCTTCACTGCCCACACCCATAATTCAATGCCCCCTCTCCTCACCTCCCCGCATATGTACATGACCCACCCACATTGACAACACAGTATTTTGCATGTGCACGCATGGCATCCACCTACCCATGTGGCACATCCATGAGCAACAAGCAATAGTAGAATTATTTGTTTATTTATTTATTTGATTTTTATGCCGCCCTTCTCCTTAGACTCAGGGCGGCTTACAACATGTTAGCAATAGCACTTTTTAACAGAGCCAGCATATTGCCCCCACAATCTGGGTCCTCATTTTACCCACCTCGGAAGGCTGGAAGGCTGAGTCAACCTTGAGCCTGTGTTGAGATTTGAACCGCTGACCTATAAATCTACAGTCAGCTTCAGTGGCCTGCAATACAGCACTCTACCTGCTGCGCCACCCCGGCACTTTCGGGAACCTGGAATCTGGAACCGATCCCTGCTCCATTCTTTTTTTTTAGAAATATGGTTGCGATGGAAACCGAATAACGCACGGACACCAGTCTGGGATTAAAAATGGGTCACTTTATTGTTGTTTTTTTAAAATTATTATTATTATTATTATTATTATTATTATTATTATTATTATTATTATTATTAGATTTGTATGCCATCCCTCTCCGTAGACTTGGGCGGCTTACAGCAATTATAAAAACAATATATAATGACAAATCTAATAGAATCTAAAATAACAATAATACATTTAAAAAATCTAAAAAACAAGAAACCCCAATATATAAAAAACATACATACAGTCATATCATACACAGAAAACTACATAGGCAGATGCTTCAGTTCCCCCACGCTTGACGACAGAGGTGGGTTTTAAGGAGTTTACGAAAGGCAAGGAGGGTGGGCGCAGTTCTAATCTCTGGATTAAAATTACTTAAATTGCTTTAGACCTGCAGAGGTAAACCTAAAGGGGGCAGAATCCCTGTCATAACCCTTCTAAGCAGCTATGGGTGAAGCTCCTTGCTGAGCAAGGGAAGGTTCCCTTGGCCTTTCCCTTGCTCTCCACCATACCACCTGGCATGTGGGGAGGCTCACACCAGTTCCCCGTTCAAAAGCCCTGACGTAGGCGAGCCCCAAGGACACCCTCTCTCCATCACTCAGGCCAGACATGCCCAGAGCTTCTGGCGAGGGGCAGCCCATCGCCTTCCAAAAGGCGCCCTAAAGGAGAACACGCAGCTGCTGCTAATGCCCCTTTCTGCCCCTACCTGCCTCCCCAGTGACCAAAGGGATTTAGTTCAATGAAAAGCAAATATCCAGTAAATGCCAAGCCAAACACCCCTTGCCAGTCCCCTCTCCCCAAATACGTGTGGAGTGGGTGAAAAAATGGCTGCCATCAAAAGGTGACCCAGCCATAAAAAATCCCTACTCGGCCCTCGAGGCAACCCTTATCACACCGTAAAGTAAAGGGAGGCAGGTGGGTGTTCAGCTGTCAATCCCAAAATTAAGTGATCACAGTGGGGCCTCTGCTCTTGGCCTTGCCACAAATTTGGCCAGCAGTTAAACCCACTGGCTTGCAGCTCAAAAGGTCTTGGAGGCAACAGGCTATCTGAACCCTTTTCCAGTTGGGTACATGTCAGATTATAGTACAGTAGAACCTCAGTTAGTGAACGCCTGGGTTGCTGAACAATTCAGTTAGTGACCAAAATTTTTGCTAAAAAGTTGCACCGGTTAGTGAACAAAATTTTGGATTGTGAACAGCTGACATCACCCCCACGGGTCCCTGCATCTCAAACCAAGCATCATTCGCACTCGAGATACAGTTATATTTGGTCGGTCATTATCTTTATCGTGCTGCTTCCTTCTTTTTTTAAAGTGATTTTAGTGCTTTATTTTAATAATATAGCCCTCAATCATGGCTCCAAAGAAGATTAAGAGCGATAGTAGCAGTGTACCCATAGTGAAAAGGCAGCAGCCAACAATTGAATTGAAAAAGGAAATTATTTCCAAGTTTGAATGAGGCTTGCATGTATCGGATCTCGTGGCCGAATACAGCTTGGTGAAGTTGACAATCTTGAGTATTTTAAAGAAAAAGCAGCAGCTTAAAGGAGCCAATGTGTCAAAAAGTGAGTACTTTAACAAAGCAAAGGCCCCAAATAATAGAAGAAGTAGAAAAGTTGTTGCTTGCGTATATAAATGAGAAACAGTTAGAAGGTGATAGCATTAGTCAGGCGTATTATAACTGTTCTCATTAAAAAAAACCATACCTACATAACCTGTAAGACTTATATATTAGCAAGTCAGGAGGGGCTGGGAAGCAATTGTTTCTATTTCCTTTATTTCTTATGGGGAAAATAATTTTGGATAGTGAACATTTCGGATTGGTGCCATCTTTCCGGAACGGATTGTGTTCACTAACCGAGGTTCCATTGTATTGAGATGGCATTGGCTCTGGTTGTGCATGATCTTTGGTAGGGTGAGAAGAGGGATAGCATATCTATCCAAGTCCCCCTTGACCTCTCAGAACCCTTCAATAACATCAGTCATTTCTTTTTCTTGTCCTAATTTAGTGGCTAGGAATAAGGATTTCTTCCTGTTGGAATGGAGAGGCTCAGATCTAGGCCTTTGTTTGGCAAAGATGCCTCTGGGCTCAACATTCTTCCCACTCCTATTTAACATCTACATGAAACTGCTGGGTGAAGTCATGTATTGGCTCAGGTGCCATGAATAATGGGCAACTACATTTTACTTCAATATCTCTGGGGAGACAAATTCTGCCAAACACGATCCTTCCAGGAAATTCCTAATTTCTTTTGCTTCCTTGTTCATTTTTTAAAAATAATTTCATTACAATTGGCGATTAAGGCAAGCAATCTGCCTTACAGAAAAATATGATTTGAAGAGGTAATTCAGTAAAGAATGAGAGGGAATTGGTACATGCACAAAAAACCCATGTCTTCTAGATCTTACAATGTCATAAGAAAATAGCTGATCTAAATTTTTCAAGGAAATTTATCACTTTCCATTTATTTTTACCCTGCTATTGAACAATCTTGTAAATCTAGAATTTTGATTCTAGGCTGACAAATGTCTCCATGAGTTTATACTTAAAATATAATCACCCTCCATTGATTCATCCTTTATAACCGAGAGTCAAAAAGTGGAAACAAATATGTAGCAGTGGGGAAAATTTTTAGTCTTCAAACTACTTCTAAGCTATCTAGACTAGATTAAACAAATCTCTAAACTATCTTTCTGGGACAAAAAAATGGTCTCTAATGAGTTTGTCTTTTTTTCCTTTGATTGAATGTCTCAGTTTGGATTATAGGCTAGGAATTTTCCACTGGCAAAAAATGTCTTGAAATTTTCACTGACTTATTCATTAGTACACCCCAAAGAATTTTCCTAATCTTTTGTTTCCCTTCAGTTACAATGTGGAAACTTGTGCTTGATTGATGCTGTCACTGCAAGGTTAGTTTGGGGCATCCACCATAACTCTGTCAGAGATTTGCCTCTGGAGAAGTTGTAAGTTAGAAGCATTTGGCTTTGCTTCTCACTTCTGTTGTCCAGGCATTCACAAAATCACTCTTGGGTTGAAACTATGAAACCCATCTGTACTTTTGTCTCACATCAGAGAGGTGGAAAGAGAACTCACAGGATCATTAAAAGTCAGAATCAAGACTTTAGATGAAATAAAATCTTCAGGCTTCATACTGCGCCTCTCCCCAAAATAAAATTTCCATTTATTCTACAAGTTGGAAATGGCTAAAATGCTTGTTGCCTCATTAATGCTTCATTAATGGTAATCTTTTGAGGGGATTGCTTTATTATACTGTTCCAAGCTGAATATAGAAATATCGTTAGCATTTAGACTTATATACCACTTCACAGTGCTTTACAGCCCTCTCCAAGCAGTTTACAGAATCAACATATTTCCCCGAACAAAATCCACAATTTTGCTAACCTCACAAGGATGGAAGGCTGAGTCAACTTCAAGCAAGTGAGATTTGAACTGCTGGCAGTTGGCAGAATTAGCCTGAAATACTGCATTATAACCAATGGGTTACTACTAATGCTAAGTGGCTGCCAATTGGCTCATGCTGACAGTGGTTACAGCATCCTGTGGTCGTATGATTACCATTTATAACTTTTCCTGTTGGCTTATGACAAGCAAAGTCAATGGGAAAGCTGGCAGGGAAGGTTGTAAGTTGTTTCCAGAATAGAATAGAATGGACTGGAGTGGAATGGAATGGAATAGGATGGAATAGAATTTTTATTGGCCAATTGTGATTGGACACACAAGGAATTTGTCTTGGTGTATATGCTCTCAGTATACATGAAAGAAAAGATAAGTTTGTCAAGAATCATAAGGTACAACATTTAATGATAGTCTAGGTAAAATAAGCAATCAAATCATATTAGGAACCAGTCAATATAAATTGTAAGGATAAGAGCAATAAAGTTATAGTCATACAGTCAGTTGTGGGATGAGATGGGTGATGGGAATGATGAGAAGATTAATAGTAGTACAGACTTAGTAAATAGTTTGACAGTAAGTCACTCCCATCCCCCTTTCTCCAAAGGAACCCTGCTATGGACTATGGGATCCCAGGGATTTTAAACTGAGTGGCAACACTATCTGTATAGTGGCACCCCCTTGCTAGCTGCCTATGCTCTGTAATCCCACCCAAGGCCTCTGTCATGCTGCCTGTATCTCAGTAGCACCTGCCTATAACATCCATCAAGTACCCAGCTCCAATGCTCTTTGCTTGGGAGTCCTGCCATTTCCCACTAAATGAGTCACCTAGTTCTGGGGTTTCAATGGCTACCAGGACTTCTGGGATTGCGGTCTCTAAACCGTGCATTCATATGATATTGTGCTTTATCATCTCATTGCTTAATTATCATCATAACTTGAGGACTACTTGTAACCCTCATGCTTAGTTTTAATAAAGAATAGATGTCAATTATTCTACAGCAGGGGTGTCAAACTCAATTTCATTGAAGGTTGTGTTCGACCTTCATGGGGGGGGGGGGGGGGTATCAGAGCTGCATTTACAGAGGTTAGCCAGTTTGTGCCCCAGCAGCAAACCAGTCCAGTCCAGCCAGCCCACCAACCCAACCAGCCAGACAGCCATAGACCAGTAGAAATGGAGTTGAAGTCTTCAATGAAACACAGCAGCAGTAGGAAGTTGTGGAAAAATATATCTACTTCTTTATACTACTACTACTACTACTACCTATACTATACATATAATAAACTAGTATCTTACTAGTACCTTTGTTACAACTATCTTAGTTCAATAACTCACAGGAACCAACTTTTACAGCGTTACAGCTTCTTCAAAGCATACTTCCACGAACAGCAACAGCACACAGCTAACAGCGAACAGACAGAAAGAAAGAACAGGGAGCTCTTGCCTAGTTAAATACTTTTCACATAATTGCTAGGTTGCTGCATGCTCAACTGCCTCTGAATGACTCAGCATTCTTAACAGAGGCCTACTTTCTGCATTAAGATATTATCTAGGGATTAATTCCTGACAGGGGGCGGGGTGGGCGTGGCCAAAGTGGGTGTGGCCAGCTTGACATACACCTATAGGGGGTGCCTGTGGTGGCCCAAGTGCTCTACCAGCAAAAAGGAGCTACTGGGCTCTGTTTTCAGCTGCCATGGCCTCCTGCAGCCCTCCACCAGTGTCACAGAAACCACGGTAGCTGAAAACGGAGCTTGGGAGCCCATTTTCGTTGGCAGAGTGCTCAGGTCAGTCCTTCGCTGTTTCCAGGGTGGCCCCACGAACCAAATCTAAGTAACCAGGATCTGGCCCATGAGCCTTGAGTTTGATGCCTCTGTCCTAAAGTATTTCACCCTGCTTGTTGATATGATTAAATATTCTGCCACGAAATAGCCCCTGCATATAGAAAACTAGAAATCAGGGAAAGTTGTGCTTGACCACCTGTCTAATATTTAACTTCTAATTGAAGTCTGAACACAAAGGACAAAAATAATTTCTTACCCATTTTGATATTCGGCAGTATAGAAATCAAATAAATTAAAATAAATTAAATTAACCCATCATAACATCGGTCATTCTGATGCAGTTAGAACTTCAAGGATGTGGCAACAACGATGAATGCCAGCATTATTTTTGTTTTGCTACAGAAGATTTTGGTGGTTTTTTTTAATTCTTGGGTATTTCATATGGCTGCTAGAATAAAAAAACCAATTGCCTCTCTTGTTATCCACTATGAGATGGGACAGTGGTGAAACATAGCTACAGAAAAACATCCGGCTTCTACAAAATGGAGAAATAATTCTTCCAGCAGCCGTGTTTATTCAAAAAGTTCAATGTTAAATACCCCGCCAAAGGAAGGGCATGCTCAAAGCAGCCTTGTTTATATAAACCCCTCGTCCTTACTTAATGGACTGAAGAAAGAGCAAAAAGATTCTGCGAAACAGACTTCAAGGAAAAGCCATTTCTTAAAACCATTATCGGGTCATCTCCACAAATTATTAGTCAGATCTTTTTATCTCCTTTAGTCCTTTCCTTCAACATGTAAGAAAGATGATGCACTAAGGTTTCCTCAGTCATGGGAGAAATCCATTGTTTACATGGACAAGGCCTCAAATGTTAATAAAGGCACAAAATATTTCCTCCTAATGGTGGGAGAATTCAGAGCAAGAAAATTCATCAGAAATATGTAAGCTGACGTATTGAAGTGAGAAGAGTTGGATTCTTAGATGCGCATTTTCCATGCCTGAAATAGAGAGAGATAACAAATGGGACTTTAGTTTATAAAATAAAAAAATCGCTTTCTGCAATGCATGGCCTCTTCTTCGTTTAGCTTTCTGACCACACATAGAATTCTTAATGTGCATGTTTTAGTAAAGAGCTAATAGCTGTACTCATACTATTTGCAAAACATGATTAATTTTAACATTGCCTACTTTTTCTGGGGTTATTAATTGTTTGTTTGTTTCATTTGTGTTGCCGTTAGCTCTGGCCATCTCACAGTTATACATAGCTCATAGTTAAAACACACACACATACACACACTCAACAGCCTCTCCATACCCAAAGAATCATAGAATGTCTTAGATGAGAGAATACTAGGAATGCTCACAAAATCTGAGATGACTCAAATTGGGTGAGGAGAGTCCAAAGACGGGCTACAAGAATGGTGGAAGGTCTTAAGCATAAAACGTATCAGGAAAGACTTAATGAACTCAATCTGTATAGTCTGGAGGACAGAAGGAAAAGGGGGGACATGATCGAAACATTTAAATATGTTAAAGGGTTAAATAAGGTTCAGGAGGGAAGTGTTTTTAATAGGAAAGTGACCACAAGAACAAGGGGACACAATCTGAAGTTAGTTGGGGGAAAGATCAAAAGCAACGTGAGGAAATATTATTTCACTGAAAGAGTAGTAGATCCTTGGAACAAACTTCCAGCAGATGTGGTTGGTAAATCCACAGTAACTGAATTTAAACATGCCTGGGATAAACATATATCCATCCTAAGATAAAACACAGGAAATAGTATAAGGGCAGACTAGATGGACCATGAGGTCTTTTTCTGCCGTCAGTCTTCTATGTTTCTATGCTTCTAACATCCCAGAAGACAAATTCGAGATTCAAAAGCATCTTGATAAGCTTGAACATTGAATCTTATCCAAGAAAAAGCTGTTCCATGTGAGAAATATAAGGGTTTGTAACAGGGGCAGATTGCTACTCTTGCCACTACCGGTGCACTGCTCGCGCATTTTCAGTTGTGTTGTGAGTGCAGGTGTGCTATGCGCACACGTCCCCAGTGTGTGTGTGTGTATCACATGTTTTTGCTGAATTTTTAAAATTAAGAGAGACTAGGCTAGCGCTATTTCGGCCTTGTTCTGGCCTTATCAGCTAGCTATGCCCTTACTGGTATTTGATCCTGGGGCCTCTGCCTTGTAAGGCAGAGAATTAACCTCTAGGCCACAGGATCTGATCCCTTCAGCTTTGTACCAGGGAGGGGCTATATGTTTTTTTCTGTTGGATAACCCTGGTATATTGAAGGAACGTCACAGCTCCTTTTTGGCTCTAGGCCCAACCCAGGGCTATTTCAAGGCAGTTAATTTATTCATAGCCAACAAACTATGTTCTGTATGTATCACATGTTTTTGCTGAATTTTTAAAATTAAGGGAGACTAGGATAGCGCTATTTCAGCCTTGTTCTGGCCTCATCAGCTAGCCATACGCTTGCCCTGTGGCTCTGAGTGCTAGCGAACACGCAGGTGTGCCATGGGGCAGACATGGGTGTCCCTGTGTGTCCACGCGTGATTTTGCTACCTGCCCAGGTGCAGTAGCAGAATTGCGCTGGACTCCGCTAGCACTCAGAGCCACGGGGGCAAGCACACGTCACCGTTCCACCTTAGCAGCCCACCTCTGTTACCATCATAAGAAAAGCAAACACTGTATACTTTAATTAAACCTTTAATAGCCCAAGACTGTTCATATACAGAATTCAGCAGTAGGTCGCAGATTCCTTTTATGCTTTGTGGACTCTTAATATTCACAAGATTATACACCAGAGTACAGGTGACCTACAGTTCATTTTTCTTCTGTTGCAAACCCACACTGCTTTTGCTTTCAGGAGATCAAGTGGTGCATGAAAGTACTTAAACAAATGCAGAGACCTAGCATGAAAATAACATGAAGGCCCTAAAAAATAATTTTATTAACTAATTTTAGACATCGATCTTGAACCTTGGAACCATTTCTTGGTCTCCTGGCATCTTGTTTCCAAGGTACTAGCACCTGGAAAAGCAGAGTTTTGTACCATATGTGAATTCAGATAGCAAGACAATTTTTTTTCTCCAAACTTTTCTCCAAACTTTTGGCAATATAACTGATACTTCATAACTGAGAATAAGAATGTAAGAATTCCAAAGTCTAAATAGATAACATACCTATTTTCTATAATAATAAACTGATAACTACTCATTGTTCTATTAATATTTTAAATGTAATGTTGGTTGAATCCCTTATGCCTCGTGTTTTAAATAGCTTTATTCCTTTAAGCAGAAATACACACTCACAAACCCTGTGTGTGACCTTCTTATGACCCAGAAAAGCTTCAGGTGTTGCCTTCAAAGACCTTTTCAATTATTATTGTATTGAAAGAAACAAATGATTAAATACCTGACTGGAGTCAAATGCATTAACTGTAATTAATGCTAGTTAAACATAAGTAAAAAATTCATCATATCTTTGTCCTGGCCCCAGATCCAACTCTCAGCATGGCATTCAGAGGTTGAATTCAGCTTGCACCTTCTTAGAGCCAACTCACACATTCTAGTTTTGGGAATTTGCACTCCTTTTGGATTTATATTTGGCTTTGGCTCTCACAGAATTTAGGAATGGGTTTTCAGTAGTTCATCAAAGTTGTTATGTCCTGAAGAAGTTGGGAAGTTTTCACTCCAGTCCGACAGGGAAGGAAGGTAGGAAAATTCTGATTGGTTGCCTGCCCAGATTGGCTCCCTATTTAACCCCCCTGCCTTTTGTACACTGCTGCTGGAAGTTGTTGTGGTTAGCTCTGCCCCAGCTCCTGCCCCAAGGACTGTAGATGTGGGGGAGACATCCACATGCCGCAGGCCTGTTTTGCTCCCAGAGTCATCTGCTGACGAAGGCTCCTCTGACTAAGAAGACATGAGTGACAGGGAGGAGGGGAGTGTGGCAGACAGCTCAGAAGGAGATCAATTCTCTAGCTCCTCCTTGGATTCAGAACAAGAGTTAATGATACAGCCACGCATGCGGAGAGCGATGCATAGGCAGCAACAACTGAGAGATTATTATCAAAGAAAATGAGGCCACCTGTGGTTGGGTGGGGCTGTGGTAATTAGTGAGGCTGCTATAAATAGCAGCCTGTGGGTTTGGCCATTGTGGAGGATTATCTATGTTTCGTGACTGCCTTGCTGACTTTGACCTTTGTGTGCTGATTTTCCACCGCTTTGAAACTAAACCAGCGCAAAGTGTGTTTCACTTTGTGAAAGAAGAAGGACTGTGAATTGCCTCACAGCTGCAAGCTAAGTATCACAGAACTGATAAGGGACTTGTACAAATTACAAATTTGTTTGGAGACGAGTGATCTTTGCTATACAAAAAAAGTGCTTAGTTTATTTGAATTTTTGGTATAAAGAACATTGTTTTGAATTTTCAAATGTGTGTGTGTCTGAAATTTGTATCTGTGAATTTTCAGGAGGATTCTACCAGAGAGCTCGACAGAACAGAAGTTATTTCATTTAACCTAATAAAGAGCTGAAGTTACTCCACCAGTCTCCTGTCTCTTCAGTATCGGAACTCAACAAATGTTAATTTTAATTCATAAGTGCTTGGATTGTTTAAAAATGTTAGTCAACTTGAATACTGTCTTGAATCCATATAGGAAACAAGCTGAATAGGTGAATGGATGGGATAGATCAGTGTTTCCCAACTTTGGCAACTTGAAGATATTTGGACTTCAACTCCCAGAATTCCCCAGCCAGCATTTGCTGGCTGGGAAATTCTGGGAGTTGAAGTCCAAATATCTTCAAGTTGCCAAGGTTGGGAAACACTGGGATAGGTGTTGTGTGTGTTCCCTGTCAGCCTTTAGAATTGTCAGATTCAAAAGACGAAGATGATGTAGAAGCTGTAAATTACCCTGATTTAAGAGATGTGGGAGAAACCAGTGAGGAAAGTGAAATAGAACAGTAGTCGGACGAAAGCATGCAGAGTCATGTTTCTTCTGATAACGAGAGTATAGAAGAGAGCCCTTGGTTAAATCCAAAGTTCAGAAGGTTGCAGAAAAGAAAGGACGAAATTGGGGTGGAAGAGGTTTTAATATGCTAGTCAGAGTGTGTAACTTAATTAATTAATTAATTGCATCACTTCCGGAATTCAACGGAAGAGATGAATGCTTTCTTCAAAGTGCTAGAAAACAAAGATGGTGGTTTATGTTGTCTCTTCGAATAAGTGAGTGTTTATATTTCATGCTAAACTGCTTTTTAACAGTGTGAACTTGACTCAGAGATAAGAATAGAATAGAATAGAATAGAATAGAATAGAATTCTTTATTGGCCAAGTGTGATTGGACACACAAGGAATTTATCTTGGTGCATATGGTCTCAGTATACATAAAAGAAAAAGGTATATTTGTCAAGAATCATGAGATACAACACTTAATGATTATAGGGGTCAAATAAGCAATGAGGAAACAATCAATATTAATTAAAATCTTAAGGATACAAGCAAGAAGTTACGGTCATACAATCCTAACTGGGAGGAAATGTGTGGTAGGAATGATGGGAAAAAACTAGTAGTAATAGCGCAGACTTAGTAAATAGTTTGACAGTGTTGAGAGAATTATTTGTTTAGCAGAGTGATGTGTTCGGGAAAAAAGTGTTCTTGTGTCTAGTTGTCTTGGTGTGCAGTGCTCTGTAGCAACGTTTTGAGAGTAGGAGTTGAAACTGTTTATGTCCAGGATGCGAGCGGTCCATAAATATTTTCACCGCCCTCTTTTTGACTCGTACAGTATACAGGTCCTCAATGGAAGGCAGGTTGGCAGCAATTGTTTTCTTCTGAAGTTCTGATTATCCTCTGAAGTTTGTGTTGGTCTTGTTGGGTTGCAGAACCAAACCAGATGGAAGTGCATAAACCAAACTGATGTGCATAAAATTATTGATAATTGCCACAGGTCAGGGATGTCAAACTTGCAGCATGTGGGCCAGATGTATCATGCACTGGCCACCCCCACTTTAGCGAAGGGGGGGAAGTTGCAATATATCACGTGACAACAATGTATCATTGCGAGTTTGACACCCCTGCCACAGGTGCTACACAATTTGAAAAGAAATCAGGTCTCATTGTTTTAAACATACAAACACAGAGCATCTGTATGTGCCCATCCTTTGCAGAGCTGTTTTGTAATGTGCCATTTATAATAATGTGTGAAACTTTCTATTTTAGTCTCTGGATGGTCAGCGAGATGCAAAAGTGGAAAAGGAACAGCTCTATTTCTTAAATTGGACCAACTATCAGATTTATCATTATGTGTTATATTATAACAACTACAAATAACCCAGGAAAATATTTAGCAAGATCCTGCGAACTTTGACTCTGCCAAGTTTTGATGAAGAATCTTAAGCAAGACATTTGTTGACTAGCCAAGCCAGTATCCTATATTTAGAATTGCCAAATATTAGATGGCTCTGTAAAACTGAGAAAAATATATATACTGAAGCTCACGATATGTTGGCAATAGGGAAGCAAGGGAGGTAAACAATGACATCAAGATTGTGGCTGAGTTCACATATTACTCAAAATCAGTGATGGCCTGCTACCAGAACAGTAAGGTCCTCCGTTCCATAGCGATTTTGGGGATGCGTGTGCAGCTGTGACCCCTGACACACGCATGCGTGCCCCTGGGTGAAATTTTGCTTCTGCACATACAAATGCTTCAGTTTTATACTGTTCTTTTTTATAGTCAATCCTTTAATTTCTTGATTAGATCTTATAGGATTTAGGAGGACTTCTAAAGATATAATGAACAGTAAGAGGGAGAGTGGACATCCTGGCCTGACACTTTTTCCAATATTATTCTCACTGTCATATCTCCATTAATTAAGATGTTTGCTGAGAGTATAATACTTCTATTGTCTTAATAAATTTATTGCCAAATTGCATCATTTACAATCGTGTAGTTAAAAAATTCCAATCCAGACTATCAAATGCTTTTTGTGTGTTGACAAATATCAAAGCCAATTGTTTATCAAAATATGTTTTGCAATATTCCAAAACATTCATAATAATACATTTTCTAAATCATATGAGCATTTTTCACAGTGATCTGGATGGTCCATAATAGGGCTTTTGTGACTGTTTCCCCAAATGTTGAGTCAGTGTCTTAAAAACATATCTGTTGATATGTTTTTTATAATGATTGGAATGTGCTGTTTACTGGGGGTGCCATGGGTTATTGTTTTAATGGTTGAATTTTAATTTTGTATGCCACCCTGTCTTTCTGATGGGAGATGGGTGGCCATATACATTATTTAAATTAATAAAGATAAGCAGTCCTAGCTATGGACCTCTGCAAGAATGAAATGCCTGCTGCAATACAAACACCACACTTAGGAATGATAGAGTGACACAAATATGAAATGTCACATTGCATTATGATGTTGGGATGGATATATCTTGCCCATCTGATGCATTGTTTCCTGAATGGTACAGTATAGAGAAAGGATTATTTGTGGTGCTACTTTCCAATTCTATTCTGTGTGTTGAGGATTAAGGCTGGAAAACCTTTCCATCTGTTCATGAAATGTATCACAGTCTTGTTTTCAGTGGTTCTGAAAATTTCTGTTCCTTTTGATTAGATAGATAGATAGATAGATAGATAGATAGATAGATAGATAGATAGATAGATTGCTCCCACAGATGGGAGAGATGCGGCACAAAGTGAGTGCGAAAGCCTGGCTGACAGCCAGGAAGACGTGGCAGACAGCCATGAGGATGAGGCCACTGGTTCAGAGGAGTTGGCACACAGCATGCAGGACCCAGCAGACAGCCCAGGGGATTTGGCATGCAGTCCCTCAGACAGTCTCTCTTCCTTGGATTCCTCTGCAGACCAATTCATAGACATGCGTAGCCGAAGAGCCATGCAAAGGAGGGCTCACTTGAAGGATTATTACAGGTGATCAGGCAGAACAGATAGATAGATAGATAGATAGATAGATAGATAGATAGATGTTGTTTATAGTTCATGTCTTTCTCCCTAATTTGCTTTTGCCCGCCTTTGTCTCATTTTTGCCAGTTAACAGATTTTGATATTTGTTGGCATTTAATATATCAACATCAAGCTTTATTTCTGCTAGTGGGACCTAGTGGCAGGAAGGCTTGCTGTAATCTGGATGTAGGGATTGACTGGGAATGTGGTGGGCCCAAACCAAATTAAGCACAATTATTTTCCAAGAGTTTCACGATTTTGGCATCATTGTGGCATTCGAAATTCATCTCCTAAGACTTTCCCTGCTCTTCATCTTCAATTGAGATGAACGATAGTAAAAACTGTAATTAAATTTCTTGCTGAAAAGAGGCAATAATTTCAACCCTGCTTTCTCTGCACATGCTTTTTTTTTTTTGTAGAGAATGTTCTTTCAATCTAGGAGACGGATTTAGGGGCTAGGTAAACAATTTTTAAAAGTCAAAGGGGATGGCTGACAATTAAGAAGAAAATGAAGAAGGAAGTGATGTGCCGGTGTCTGGAGGCTGTTGGGGTCTGGATGGTATCAACAGACTCAAACTCAACCCTGATAAGACGGAGTGGCTGTGGGTTTTGCCTCCCAAGGACAATTCCATCTGTCCATCCATTACCCTGGGGGGGAATTACTAACCCCCAAGAGGGTCCGCAACTTGGGCATCCTCCTCGATCCACAGCCCACATTAGAGAAACACTTTTCAGCTGTGGCGAGGGGGGCGTTCGCCCAGGTTTGCCTGGTGCACCAGTTGCGGCCCTATTTGGATCGGGACTCACTGCTCACAGTCACTCATGCCCTCATCACCTCGAGGCTCGACTACTGTAACGCTCTCTACATGGGTCTACCTCTGAAAAGTGTTCAGAAACTTCAGATCGTGCAGAATGCAGCTGCGAGAGCAATCATGGGCTTCCCTAAATATGCCCATGTCACACCAACACTCCGCAGTCTGCATTGGTTGCCGATCAGTTTCCGGTCACAATTCAAAGTGTTGGTTATGACCTATAAAGCCCTTCATGGCATCGGGCCAGGTTATCTCCGGGACTGCCTTCTGCCGCACGAATCCCAGCGACCAATTAGGTCCCACAGAGTTGGCCTTCTCCGGGTCCCGTCAACTAAACAATGTCATTTGGCGGGACCCAGGGGAAGAGCCTTCTCTGTGGCGGCCCCGGCCGTCTGGAACCAACTCCCCCTGGAGATTAGAATAGCCCCACCCTTCTTGCCTTTCGCAAGCTTCTTAAAACCCACCTTTGTCGTCAGGCATGGGGGAATTAAGATATTCTTTCCCCCTAGGCTTCCACAGTTTATGTATGGTATGTTTGTATGTATGATTGGTTTTAAAATAAGGGTTTTTAGCTTCTTTAGTATTGGATTGTCACATGCTGTTTTTACCACTGTTGTTAGCCGCCCCGAGTCTACGGAGAGGGGCGGCATACAAATCCAATAAAATGAAATGAAATGAAATGAAGCACCCCTTCCCACCCACCGAATTCTCCTTCCCACTGTATGGCAAGAACATCTGCCCATCTTTTCCTGAGAAAGCAAACTGCCATGCTAAGATGCCTAGACCTTAACAAAAATCTTATGCCCGGGAATGAATGCAGGATAATAGAGAAAGATACAGAAAGAATTAAAATATCAAAAATGAAAACCACTGCTTTTGAAACCTCCAGAGCTGGAAACAATTAGAAGCTGGCTGGTAACTGTCAAGAATCAATAAATGAAGGATGCAGTTTCTAATAACTCAAACATAAAATATGCTGATAAGTTAAGAAGGAACCATAAGGGGAAAGAAAGCGGAGACCTGTGAACTGAAATCTGTTAGCAATTATTGCGAGTGCCAGTGTAGTTTCTAAAGGAATCATGTTTAGCCTCCTCCGCCATTCCATCCATTCTGATGGTGTGCTTATTCAAAGGGAAGAATATAGGACCTGCTCCTTTTATTAGGACTCTTTCCTGGCACATTTATGTAACTCAGATGGTTAGAATGAGTCTCATAACCTGCAATTTTCTGATGCTAAGCAGCCTGTTTGTTGACTTGAAATCTGTATTATGATAGGTTGTGTAAGACCCCGTTGGAGCCCTTTGCAGTTACAAATGATGTTTAATGGCTACTTGATTATTGTCAACTATTTTCTATATCCGTGATGGCGAACCTATGGCATGTGTGCCACAAATAGCATACAGAGCCATATCGGTGGACACACTAGCTCAGATCTGGACCGCATGCAATAGGCCAGCCAGCTGATTTTGGGGCCTTCTGGGCCTAGTGGGAGTCTGGAAACAGCCTGTTTTCAGCCTCTGGAGGAGGTGGTGAGGAAGGTCTGTTTTTTGTTCTCCCCAAGCTCCAGAGCCTTTTCAGGAACCTAGAGAAGGGCAAAAACAGCCTCCCCATCCCTGAGGTCCTCCAGAGGATGGAAACATTCCATTTGTCAACTTTTAGTTTAACTGGGAGATCTGGTGGGGGTTTTTAAACTCTCCTCAGGCTTCAGAGCCTTTCTAGGAGCCTGGGGTGGATGAAAACAGCCTTCCCCACCCCTCAGAGGTCCTCCGGAGGCCAGAAATGACCACTTTCCCAACTTGAAGAAGTTGTGAAACAGACAATTTCTGGCCTTTGGAGGGCCTCTCAGGTGGGGGGCATTTTCACCCTCCCCAGGTTCCTAGAAAGGCTTAGAAGGCCAGGGAGAGCAAAAAAATGAAATTTCCGGAAGTTGGTAAATGAAACGTTTCAAGTCTCCAGAGGACCTCTGTGGGAGGGGAAGCCATTTTCACGCTCCCCAGGCTCCTAAAAAGGCTCTAAAGCCTGGGGAAAGCCAAAAATGGGCATGCCATCATGTACCAGGAGCAGGGAGGTCATGCGCGCATGTGCACATGGAATTATGGGTGTGGGCACGCACATGTGTGACCCCTGTTATGTCCTGGCAACATAGTCTCTCCCAATTGGCTGAATCTTCAGTGGGAGTTTCTGTTGCCTTGATTGGCTGCCATCGAGGAACTTCCTCGTTCCGAGAGGGCATGCAAGCGCCCATCTTATCTTGATGACTTCGTTTGCTCTTGCTCCCAATTGGCCAAATCTTTGGCAGGAGTTTCTGTTGTTTTGATTGGCTGCCACGCTCTGATATAAAAGGCTGAGCCTGCCATTTTTTTTTAGTTTCTTTCTGTTGTTCTTACTTCAAATTCCTTGTTGTGTGCTGTTCAATAAATAGTTGTTGCTGATTCCTGCCTGCCTTCTTATTTAAGTAACATAACACACACACACACACATGACCCCCCCTTTTGGCACGCGAATCAAAAAAGGTTCCCCATCACTGTATTATTTATTTTTATTTATTTATTTTATTTATTTATTTTGTCCAATACACAATAATAAACAATGAAGGTTATAGAGGATACACCCCTTATTGACCTCTTAGGAATCTGGAGAGGTCAACCGTGGATAGTCTAAGGGTAAAATGTTGGGGGTTAGGGGATGATACTACAGAGTCCGGTAATGAGTTCCATGCTTTGACAACCCGATTACTAAAGTCATATTTTTTATAGTCAAGTTTGGAGCGGTTAATGTTAAGCTTGAATCTGTTGTGTGCTCTTGTGTTGTTGTGGTTGAAGCTGAAGTAGTATTTGGCAGGCAGGACATTGCAGCATATGATCTTGTGGGCAATACTTAGATCATGTTTAAGGCGTCGTAGTTCTAAGCTTTCAAGACCCAGGATTGTAAGTCTAGTTTCGTAGGGTATTCTGTTATGGGTAGAGGAGTGAAGAGCTCTTCTGGTGAAGTATCTTTGGACATTTTTGAGGGTGTTAATGTCAGAAATGAGGTATGGGTTCCAAACAGATGAGCTGTGTTCTATGATGGATCTGGCGAAAGTTTTGTAAGCTCTGGTAAGTAGCGTGAGATTTCCAGAGCAGAAGCTACGTAGGATTAGATTAACAACTATTGAGGCCTTCTTAGCAATGTAGTTGCTAAGCTTAAATGTATTCATAGATACAATATTTAACTACTCCAGATGATTTAGAGATTTACCCTATACATATTCATTACATACCTCATTGTGGCACATAGCATGAATTTACAGCACAATGCAGATAGACAATTTAGTCTACAACAGAGTCTCTCGACCTCAGTAACTTTAAGATATGTCAATCTAATCTTCCAGAATTCCCTAAACAGCATACAAGCTGGGGAATTCTGGGGACTAAAGTCCACCTGAAATGAATCAGACCAGTCAGGAATGGTACAGACGGTTCCGTTTATTCAGCTCGTAACAAGTGACTCCAGCCTGGAACGCGTCTGAGCTGTCAGTGTCAAAAGCAGCTCTATTTATACTTTAAAGGCTCGCGCCTAAAAGAAACGGCCGCGCGTCTTAACCAATCAGACGCGACTTTGATTTATTCACATTTTAAATTTACAGAGACAGTATTTTTACAGAATTTCTTTTTACAGACTTAACACCCCTCCCTCATTGGTTGAGCGCAACTGTCAATCAGTGAGCCACGTGATGTAATCCTCCAGTCTGCTTGGCCTGCGTGAAAGTCGCTCAGACCTGCGCAGATCATTCGTGTCTGTGAACTCAACGGAGGAGGATGGCTCGTTGTTGTCTCTTGTCCGCGGCTGGGCCCGAGTTGGGGCTCCGGCCTGCGGCTGAGGATTTGATGGCGTTGCACCGGTTCCAGACGAGGAGGACGGCTCGGAGTCGTTGTTGGATAATCCAGGCCATGGTGAGTCCATTAAACAATCAAAAAGTTCAGGCTCTGTGTGAGAGTCTGCTTGGGGGGAAGAATGTTTGTTAGCGGTTTGAACATTGTCAGGTGTTAAACGCCCCCGCAAGTGATCTATGTGCCGCTTCCATGTGCGGCCATCCTCAAGTAAAACAAAATATGTTTTAGGAGCTGTTTGCTGAATTATTTTGCCTTTAAGCCAATTTAAACCCCCATCAAAATTTTTAGCAAATACATTCTGCCCTAGGTACATAGTTCTTTCAGGTATTTTACATGTTACATCATTATAATTTGTTGTACAATAAAGGGGGTGCAACCTGTCCAGAGGGGACCTTATTTTTCGACCCAATAGAATTTCTGCAGGGCTTTTATTAGTGATGGAATTTGGGGTGATATGTTGCATTAATAGGAATTTATCCAAATTGTGCTGTAATTCTCCTGGGCCTGCCCTGCGCAGTGCCTCTTTGGCCACCCGAACATAACGTTCTGCCAGACCATTAACCCATGGCGAATAAGGAGATGTGAGGGCGTGTCTGACCCCCAAATTACTGAGAAAACATTCAAATTGTCTGGCAGTCAATTGTGGCCCATTATCAGAAACCAGGATGTCTGGACACCCATGCGTGGCAAACAAGTGGTACAAAGCCTTTATAGTGGCACAAGTAGTGATGTTCTGCATGGCTATTATTTCTACCCACCTGGAGAAAGCATCTACTACAATTAAAAAATTCTGGGATCCAATGGGGCTCGCAAAATCGATGTGTATGCGTGACCATGGCCCAGTGGGTTTCTCCCATTCAACCGGTGTTGTTTTGGGTGGATTGGGACGTGACTCCTGGCAAGGGTCACAGTTTGCTACCCAATGTTCGATGTCTGAGTCTAAGCCTGGCCACCACAAGTGTCCTCTGGCCAAACCCTTCATTCTTACAATACCTGGGTGGCCCTCATGCAGCATACATAGCACTTTTTGTTTTAAACTGTTAGGAATGACTACCCTGTCACCCCATAGAATACAGCCCTTCATATAAGACAATTCCAACCTTTTTGATTTAAAATCTGTTAGTCCTGCTTCCTCAGGGTCTCCTATCCAACCCTTTTGTATACAGTTAATAACCTTTAACAATATTGGGTCCTTTTTGGTGTATTCAGCTACCTCTTTGGCTGTGGTCAGAGGATTTTCCTCTAAGTCTAATAGCAATATGTCTTCTGCCGGGGTTGGGTCTTTGACTAATTCAGGTATGGGGCATCTACTTAGTCCATCTGCATGGTTAATTGCTTTTCCCCCTTTGTGGTTTAACTCATATTGGTATCCTGATAAAAATAGCGCCCACCTAATCAATCTGGGGGACATGAAAGGAGGAGTTGGCTTGTTAGAAGCCAGTAGACCTAATAGGGGTTTGTGATCTGTAATAAGTTCAAAACTCCTCCCACACAAATAGTTGTGAAATTTCTTCACACTGGAAACTAGGGCCAATGCCTCTTTGTCCAATTGGCTATAATTCCTTTTGGCCATGGACAATGTCCTGGAGAAAAAAGCGATTGGGGCTTCTGTTTTGTTGGGCATTATATGAGCTAACACCCCGCCTACCCCATAAGCCGAAGCGTCACATGTAAGCCTTATGGGCAAAATTGAGCTGTATTGAACCACTACGCTTTTAGATGTCAATAATTGTTTTATTTTGCAAAAAGCTTCGCGCTCAAGTTATCGAAGTTGAGAAACACTGGTCTAGAACAAAGGAGCTACACTATGTTTTAAGCGATAGATTTCACCCACTTGGGAGAATTTGAATTATCTTAACCCAAGGTCTATTACAGGGGTATCCAATCTTGGCAAATTTAAGACTTATGGACTTCAACCTCTCTGGGAGTTGAAGTCCACAAGTCTTAAAGTTGCCAAGATTGGAGACCCCTGGTCTATCACACATAGAGTCATTATGAGCTACAACATACAGTACAGTTATTTGTATTTATTGCATTGGAAAATAAATGTAGCTTACTGGCTGAATAAATTAATTTCACCTGCTGAAGATTCCAACTCCAGTCCCGAAATAGGATGAAAGGACTTTTCAGTTCCATATTTAAGTTTATTTATTTATTAGATTTGTATGCCACCCCTCTCCGTAGACTCGGGGCGGCTCACAGCAATAATAAAGACAATGTAAAACAAATCTAATAATTTAAAAAACACTAAGAACCCCATTATTAAAAGCAAACATACATACAAACATACCATGTATAAACTGTGTAGGCCTGGGGGAGATGTCTCAGTTCCCCCATGCCTGATGGCAGAGGTGGGTTTTAAGAAGTTTATGAAAGGCAAGGAGGGTGGGAGCAGTTCTAATTTCCGGGGGGGAGCTGATTCCAGAGGGTCGGGGCTGCCACAGAGAAGGCTCTTCCCCTGGGTCCATCTAAGAGCCAGCCACCTTACCATAGTCCACTCTATACGAGATGGATCAGATGTGTAATGTTTGCTCACTTACATGTCTCTATCACTTCACCTAAAGTTGTGGCCACTGTAGGATATGTAGCCCAGAATTCACTTCAAAATTCTTTATCACCGGATTTTTACAAATCACATATTCCTTGATCGTTACAAATAGGTGATAATCTACCCAATCACACAATCAATTACAATTTTTTTTGCCTCCTAACCTCCACTCTTGTACTCTGCCTCAATTCTACTGGGAAAGCTTCTTGCATTCCAAACTGCTGAGCAACCATCCAAGCAACCATTATTTAAAAAGAACCAGCCACAAATTGTTTCCTCATTTCCATGGATGGACTTTTTTTTTTTAACTTTTCCCCCTCATCCATTTCCCAAATTACACTAGACCATGATCCAAGAATAAAAAAATCTTCACACAACCAACTTCAAGGATTCAGAAGATTTTGTGAAGGTGGCAAGAAACTCATCTTCTTAGATGAAAGAAGCAGGCACGCTTGTCCTTTCATAACATGGCTGCTGTGGATTGTGCAGGCAGTCCCAGAATACCATTATTAATAGTGATGGGTGAACCGAACTCGCACAATTCGGGTGTGTACTGAATTTTGCAGTGTTCGGTATGCCGAACACGAACCCAAAATTTTTTGAAACTTTGGGCAAAGTTCGGGGTCACGTTTGGTGTTCGGTCGCCTCGGCTGGCCAGGAAGTGATGTCTCCGTGACGTCAAAGCCCTGCCCCCGGAATCCCATCGTGGGGAGGCTGGGGGAGTGGGGGCGGGGGATTCCCCTCTGCCTGCCACCCCCCCCTTCCCTTTGACGTCAGAAGGAGAATGTTTATTTTTACGTGAAAGGACCTCCCTTTGCTTGCAGCGCTGCTGCGGTGTCCTTTTTTGTAAAAATAAAAATAAATAAAAATTAAAAATCCGTAAAAATAAAAAATGATGGGATTCCGGGGGCAGAGCTTTGACGTCACGTAGAGTTCGGAGTTTGAATTCGGGTTCAGCTGAATTTTGCGTAAAGTTCATCCGAACTTGCCGAACCCGAACACTGTTGGGTTTGCCCATCACTAATTATTAACAATAATGATGAAAATGCTCCCCCAAACTCCTCTAATAACAGGATATGTCTTATCACCCTCTTTATGCTTTTTTTTCCTGAGTAGGAGCGCATACATCCAAGTAAAGTATTGTACTGCAATTGTTGATTTTGTCCCTAAAATAACAACAGCAGCAGCACCAACAACAACAGAGTTGGAAGGGACCTTGGAGGTCTTCTAGTCCAACCCCCTGCTTAGGCAGGAATCCCGACACTACTTCACACAGATGGTTATCCAACATCTTCTTAAAACTTCCAGTGTTGGAACATTCACAACTTCTGGAGGCAAGCTGTTCCACTGATTAATTGTTGTAACTGTCAGGAAATTTCTCCTTAGTTCTAAGTTGCTTCTCTCCTTGTTCAGCTTCCACCCATTGCTTTTTGTTCTACGCTCAAGTGCTTTGGAGAATAGTTTGATTCCTTCTTTGTGGCAACTCCTGAGATATTGGAACACTGCTATCATGTCTCCCCAGGTACATAGGACTTATATGAAATTTTGGACTTTGGAAAACATAGGACTTATATGAAAAATTCCAATGAAAAAATATAGAATAGAATAACATTTTAATGGCCAAGTGTGATGGACACACCAGAAATTTGTCTTGGTGCATATGCTCTCAGAGATGCTGGAATTGCAAACATTCCACTTCCTATTCATTTAATTCAGGTATTTAATTCATTTAAATTAAATACCCGAATATGTTTTCAAGTAATGTTTTGGGGCAGGAAATCTAGTGGGTGCCAAGAGTCAAAAAACTCTACTCTTTATGGTCACATATATGGGAACAATACTGGAGACCGCGGGTTAGCATCCAATAGTTATGAATATGATGATATGGATGAAAGTTGTGATAAATTTCCTCTTCAGCCTTTAAAAACTCCAAAATACAGATGTTTATAAGAACAGGAGAATTTATGTTTTGTTTGTTTTTAAGCAACATACAGAAGTCTTTGCTGTAGATCTGTGGAGAAAGAGTCAGAGAGGAGAGCTTTTTTCAGAGTACATTACAGGAGCGACATCATTACTTCTGGCCAACATAACTAAGAAAGCATCTCTCACAGGATTTAATTTATTAATCAATTAATTTTATTTGTTAGCTTTCCCAAACTTGTGCAAGATAGCAGATATAAATATGAACATGGACATGAATGAAGGAAATGAATACAAATAAATTGGGACAGTAGGACAAAGAAGGTAGACACATTGCTGTGCTTATACACACACCCTGTATGGACCTCTTAGGAATAGGGTAAAGTCCAGGGTAGACAGCTTGAGATCAAAGCTGTGAGGGTTTGAGGATGTAACAATGGGTAGAATATTCCAAGCATTAACCACTCTGTTGCTAAAGTAGTATTTTGTGAAATCGCATTTGGAGCGGTTTACCTTGAGTTTGTATCGATCGTTTGCCCGTGTATCATTGAAATTGAAGCTGAAGAAGTCATTGACAGGTAAGATATTGTAGCAGACAATTTTGTGTACTATGCTTAGATCAGACCGCAGGTGGCACAATTCTAGATTGTCCAAGCCCAAAATTTCATAGATATCTCTACTTATGAACTTAATTCGTTTTGTGGCCAGGTTCTTAAGTAGAAAAGTTTGTAAGAAGAAACATTTTTTCCCAGAGGAATCAATGTAAAAGCAAATAATGTGTGCAATTGGGGAAACCACAGGGAGGGCGGAGGCCCTGTTTCCTCCCAGGAGATTCCTAGAGAGGCCCCACAGAGGCTTTCGCCCTCCCTGTGGTTTCCCCAATCGCACACATTGTTTGCTTTTACATTGATTCCTCTGGGAAAAATTGCTTCTTCTTACAAACTTTTCCAGCACTGTTTCCTCCCAGGAGATTCCTAGAGAGGCCCCACAGAGGCTTCTCCCTGCCTTTTCAGGCCCTGTTTCCTCCCAGGAGATTCCTAGAGAGTCCTCACAGAGGCTTCTCCCTGCCTTTTCCGGTTACAGTTTCAGAGCTCCGGTTTGTAAGTGGAAAATGGTTCTTGAGAAGAAGCAAAAAAATCTCAAACCCCCGGTTCTTATCTAGAAAAGTTCGTAAGTAGAAGCGTTCTTGGGTAGAGGTACCACTGTACTTGGTTGTATGGAATTGGAGCTGATCATTTTATTTTATGCTATTTATGCCTTCCTGACTCTTGAGAAAGGATAATATAAATATGTTACAATATTTTTTTTTAAAAAAATAGCAGATTCACTAATAGATTGTGACAGGAGAACCACAACAGGGCTCAAAAGTTACATCTTTCTCTTGTCCAGATTGGTTCAGTGACATAAATTTTTAAAAATTCAGAAATATGACATATACTGTTAGGTATACTTACCAATTATATAATCATCACTAGGTTGTTTAACTTGGAAAAATGGACAGGCTGTCAAATTAAACTGATCTACATACAAGATCCATGATATCTGCAGTTTATCTCATAAGGACAGTATCTATCTGGAATAAATATTTCATAATGTGAGATGATTAAAAACATATCAAAAGCTCATTTAATACAAGATCCAGAGTTGTATATCTGGATTATTTCCATAATATGTGTATTTGAGATATGCCCTCGGGGGGAAAAACACATCAAAGTTTTCTATTCCTTACATTCTCCCAGATGAACACAAATTGGTCCAATATGATTCATCTGTTTTACAGTCCATAAAATTCTCTTGCAGCGTATTATTTTTTTCTCTGTAAAATATAAACGCTAAAGTTCTTAATAAAGTAAGATGAAGAACATATCTATTTCTATGAATTTCAGTTTTTGCTACAAATAAACAAGAATCCAAATGTAGATTTTCCCCTTCCTGGGCAAGGCCTGTAGGCTTAGTAAAAAAATAAAATGAGATGAAATATAATATAAATCAAGCGATAAAAATAAAGCTCACAGCAAAAAATGTGTGAAAAGTGAAAACTTTGTCTTTTTACTCATTAATAGAAAACAGCAAAAGAAAGGGCATCATCAGCCGCCCCGAGTCTGCGGAGAGGGGCGGCATACAAATCTAAATAAATAAATAAATTAAATTAATTAAATAAATAAATAAATAAATAAATAAATCTTTAGTAAAAGGAGCAGTGATGGGCTGCTGTCCCCACGGGGGGGGGGCACAGTGGGGGTAGTAAGTTTATGCACTATTAATAGTTTTTCAATTGTCCTTCCTTCTCAAGTACCTTAGTATGACCCTTAATTACTTTTAAAATAGGAAATAATTAAATAGTATGTTTTTCCCCATAAACATTTTAATCATTATCTAGAACTGAACTTTTACAGCAGTTAAAGTTCTGTTATCATACTGAATGTATCATACTGAAAAACTTAAAATGTTACTGGGCTCCTCAACAAATAATGCTGTCTATTACTTGTCCTTTTTATGGCTCTTCAAATAATGTGATTTAATCAACTGAAAAAGAGTCGAAGCACCTATTTGAAAACTTACCTTGGTCAGTAAGCCACTCCCACTCAGTCACATGACCTTTAAGCCACCTCCGATCACATGATTGTCAAGCCACTCCCACTTGGTCACACGGCCAGCAAGCCACTCCTACCCAGTCATATGACCACCAAGCCACACCCACAAAATAAACCACGCCCACAGTGTGGCAGTAAAAGTTTTTGGCAATTCATCACTGACAAGGAACAAGACAAGGTGCCATCACTGGAAAAACCTTTTCTCAACCAGTTGGATTTATGAGAAGACTAACAAAGTACAGTGGAACCCCGACATAAGAGCTGCTCTACTTAAGAGCAACTCGAGATAAGAGCTGGGAGGGGAGAGATATTTTTGTTCTACTTACAAGCCCAAATTCGAGATACAAGCGCCAAGGAGCTGTCTCCTGAAGCCAAACGCTAACTTCCGCGTTCGGCTTCAGGAGACAGCTGCGAAGCGGCGCGCGTGTTTTAAAAGGTTGCAGCCGGCCTGGGGGGCTCGGGGGGCTGCTTGCAGCTTTCTTTCTTGCTCTTTTTCTTTCTCTCTTTTACCTTCCCTTCCTCTATTTCTTCTTTTCTTTCTCCTTCCCACCTTCTTCCCTCCCTCCCTTCACTCATTCCTCTCTTACTCTCCCCTTTCATAAGTTTCCTTGCTTCCTTCCTCTGTTCCTGTCCCTTCCCCCTTTCTTTCTTTCTTTCTTTCTTTCTTTCTTTCTTTCTTTCTTTCTTTCTCTCTTTTACCTTCCCTTCCTCTATTTCATCTTTTCTTTCTCCCTCCCACCTTCTTCCCTCCCTCCCTCCCTTCACTCATTCCTCTCTTACTCTCCCCTTTCATAAGTTTCCTTGCTTCCTTCCTCTGTTCCTGTACCTTCCCCCTTTCTTTCTTTCTTTCTTTCTTTCTTTCTTTCTTTCTTGCTCTTTTTCTTTCTCTCTTTTACCTTCCCTTCCTCTATTTCTTCTTTTCTTTCTCCTTCCCACCTTCTTCCCTCCCTCCCTCCCTTCACTCATTCCTCTCTTACTCTCCCCTTTCATAAGTTTCCTTGCTTCCTTCCTCTGTTCCTGTCCCTTCCCTCTTTTCTTCCTTCCTTCCCACCCTCCGTCCATTCATTCACCCATTCCTCTCTTGATCGCTTAAAGCCGGTCCCTGGTGCAAAAAGGGTTGGGGACCTCTGTCCTACAGGATTGGGTGGCAGAGAAGTTGAACATATGTAAATTTAAAAGTTTAAGAAAGTTTACAAGTTAAGTGAAAGAAACTTCATTATTCATTTATATGTACATGTACATTTCTTCATTAAAAAAATGTCTTTCTGCATAATTTAGACTAACTTTGTGAGTTTTTTGAGGGCTGGAACCAATTAAAATTATTTACATTAATTCCTATGGGGAAAAGTCGTTCGAGATAAGAGCTGCTCGACTTAAGAGCCCAGGTCCGGAACGAATTAAACTCGTATCTCGAGGTACCACTGTATCTGAATAGGCAGAATGAAGCCAGTAAGCCAAAGGCCTGATGAATTTTTCAGAAGCAAGCAAGTGGAATAAATCTAAAACAGTGGAAAAGTAAAGCAAAAACTAAAACCACATTTTTGCACCACAGAAAAGAATGCTAGATTAAATTGCAAACCATTTTGGCTTCACTTCGTGGCTGAGAAACATGAATGCAGAGCAGCTAATTAGGTTTCCACTCTAGGTGACCCCTGAGATTATACAAATTGAGACTCTAAGGATTAGAGTTTATAAACCTTCGCTGACAACTTGGTGTGATTCCCCCACCAAGAGGAAGGAGCTCTTTAGTAGCTCGACACAATATACAAACCTCATTACGATTTTTATCTTCTTTTGGCTCAACACTCTATTACGCAGTGCATAATTCTTCGTGAACAGAAGACCTGATGCGGTATGTTTTAAATTCGTCATTAAAAGACATTTCCCAGATGGTAGTAGCAAGAGAAAATCTATACTCTCTCCAGTCTTCTGCCCAAGTCTGCAGTAAAACAGAAGAAAACTTTCTGGGATAATGAGATAATAGACATAGCAAAGAGTAGCTTTGAATTCCTACACCTCTATAAAATGTGTTTTTGATTTGTAAAATTTGACAGAGCCCATTTTAACAAATGTTGCCAGGTGAAATGCATTTAGCATTGACTTGGTAAATACAACTGGATTTAAATACCCTATAATGATCTTTTTATTTAGAGAAGACTAAGTGAAGTGGATTTCTCCCCTTATTTGACAGGTGCAACAGTTAAAGCAAGAAGCAAGAGCTTTCTGTACAGACACTATTTTCTTAATTTCTTCTATCAGAATAAGTTCACTCTCCCTACATCAAAAAATTTAGAGCATTTAGAAAATGACCCTCGAACTACAGGACAAAGAGGAATCAGAGTTCTACAAAGAGTGGAATAAATGCTACACCTGGCTGGATAAAAGAAAATATACAATTCCATCATGATCTTTTTACCCTTCACCCAAACAATTATCCCACCAACCTATAAAATAATATTATGAATCATTGATAAAAGGATGAACAAATCTAAAACTACAAAACTCAAACCTTAACCCAAGTTTAGAAACTTAAAACTGTTATCTATATTGATAGTAAAGATCTTAAACGCTGTAGAGTAATTGAGTCAACAGATAAGTTGACACTATTTACGACATTTGATAAACTCATAGATGAACTTATTTCTTCTTTCTTTCCTCTTTTTAAATTTTTTCTTCTTCTTCTCTCTTTCTCCCCCTTTTCTCTCCTTTTCTTTCTCTCTCTTTAGCTTTTCCTCTTTATTTTCTTCCCTTATGTAAGTGTGTATTTTATTTTATAACTGCATACTCTAAATTCATATAAATTTGTACTAATATTCACATAGTCCTTTTGCTTTCTGTATCCCCTCCCCCATTTATCTTCAATAAAGATTATATTTTATTTAAAAAATAAATAAAAAATTTAGAGCTTTAATTTGTTCAGTAATCTCTGTAAATCAGCTTAAAGACTTTTGTTATCTAAATGTTCTTTATAATTAAAATATTTGTTTGTGATATCATCTGGTAAAACAATAAACTTTGTTAAAGAGTCCAAAAATTGATGGGGGCATAAAAGAAAAGGATTTAGGGGTAGTGATTTCTGACAGTCTCAAAATGGGTGAACAGTGCAGTCAGGCGGTAGGGAAAGCAAGTAGGATGCTTGGCTGCATAGCTAGAGGTATAACAAGCAGGAAGAGGGAGATTGTGATCCTCTTATATAGAATGCTGGTGAGACCACATTTGGAATACTGTGTTCAGTTCTGGAAACCTCACCTACAAAAAGATATTGACAAAATTGAACGGGTCCAAAGACGGGCTACAAGAATGGTGGAAGGCCTTAAGCATAAAACGTATCAGGAAAGACTTAATGAACTCAATCTGTATAGTCTGGAGGACAGAAGGAAAAGGGGGGACATGATCGAAACATTTAAATATATTAAAGGGTTAAATAAGGTCGAGGAGGGAAGTGTTTTTAATAGGAAAGTATACACAAGAACAAGGGGACACAATCTGAAGTTAGTTGGGGGAAAGATCAAGAGCAACATGAGAAAATATTATTTTACTGAAAGAGTAGTAGATCCTTGGAACAAACTTCCAGCAGACGTGGTAGATAAATCCACAGTAACTGAATTTAAACATGCCTGGGATAAACATATATCCATCCTAAGATAAAATACAGAAAATAGTATAAGGGCAGACTCGATGGGCCATGAGGTCTTTTTCTGCCGTCAGACTTCTATGTTTCTAAAAGCATTCTAGACTGACTGATTAATCTCAAGTCACATCAGTTATGATTTAGAATTCTAGTACCTTGAATGAAAGCACATTTGTGGACCAATTCTGTTGAAATCATGATTACTTTCAGTTCATTAATGGCAGTAGATTTATTCTAAGATAATCTAGAGACAAATACAGGCTGTAAAATCTAGGAGATATAAAGCAGCCAAAATCTGATTTGAATTTGAATCATCCCACCTTCAAATTTCAAACTGAATTTATAATTCAAGAGCAGGAAGATTCGGTCTAAGTGATCTGAGCTTTGATTCAGTAAAAAACATTCATGCCTGAGAAAGATATAAATGTGCCCAAATGTGACCAAGATTTGCCCATATTTCAACATCACTCCATGAGCTGCATTGGTTGCCTATTGGTCTCCGGTCATGATTCAAAGTGCTGGTTATGACCTATAAAGCCCTACCCATGACTTAGGACCAGATTACCTATGGGAACGTCTTCTGCCTCATGTATCCCAGCAGCCGGTTAGGTCCCACAGAGTTAGCCTTCTCCAAGTCCCATTGGCCAGAAAATGTCATCTGGTGGGACCTAAGGGAAGAGCCTTCTATATAGCAGCCCTGGCCCTTTGGAATGAACTCCCTCCAGAAATACGTACCGCCCCCTCAAAGTTTTGAAGACCCAGCTCTGCCGGCAGGCATGGGAGCCATGAGTATCGAGATCAATTCCAGCCATTACCATGAATGATTGATTAGGCAAATGTGGATGTTTGTGTGGGATAAATAGAATTTTTTTTAAAAGTATTTATAGCAATTTTAATACAGTGGTACCTCTACTTACATACTAAATTTGTTCCGTGATCAGGTTCTTAAGTAGAAAAGTTTGTAAGAAGAAGCAATTTTTCCCATAGTACAGTAATCAATGTAAAAGCAAATAATGTGTGTGATTGGAGAAACCACAGGGAGGGTGGAGGCCCTGTTTCCTCCCAGGAGATTCCTAGAGAGACCCCAGAGAGGCTTCTCCCTGCCATTTCTGGCCCTGTCTCCTCCCAGGAGATTCCTAGAGAGGCCCCAGAGAGGCTTCTCCTTGCCTTTTCTGGTTACAGTTTTGGAAGCTTGGGTTTGTAAGTGGAAAATGATTCTTGAGAAGAGGCAAAAAAATCTTGAACACCCGGTTCTTATCTAGAAAAGTTTGTAAGTAGAGGCGTTCTTAGGTAGAGGTACCTAATTGTATCTGTAATTTTTTAAAAAGAAAAATTCATAGAAATATATTCTGCTTTTTTCATCAAAGTTCATCTCTTCCTCCTTAACCCTCCTCCCCACCCCACCCAATTTTGAAAAACTTTCTTTTGAGTTAAGCTTTGAAAAACACAGTTTGGAAGATAAACACTTGAACATGCATGAGTGTTTACAAATGGAGGATAAAGTATACAATACAGCATGACTACTAGAGGCTGATGTAAATAAAGTAGATTTATTAGGTCTTGTGACTTTGCAACCGAGGTTTCAAAGTAAGATTGCTAACTGCAAAGGGGTGGAACAGGAACTAAAATTCCCAACGCAAACATTCTGAAAACGAAATACAATTCAAAAAGGAATAATCACGATGGAGAGCTTGGTTTTACATTCTAAGATACTGTTTCTCTTGGCCACATTAAGATGTATGGACTTCAATTCCTGGGAATTCTGGGAGTTGAAGTCCAAACTTCTTAAAAGTCCCCAAGGTTGAGAAACTCTGCTTTATGGCTTCTTTTTCATAGCCACATTAAAAGGCATCCTTCCAGTACTTTGTGAATTATGATAACAAAAATAGTTTTCCGGATGGCTTGGTTGCTATCCTTACATTTTTAATGCCGAACAAACTAAGTTATTGGTACATTCCTGCTGTTTTGTTTCACCTTCTGATGAATCTCACATGCTGGCAGAAAAATAACCATCATTCTCCTTAACAACCCTAATACTCTATGGAATGTTGGTTGTTTAGAACATCTTATAAGCTAAGTAAATAAATAAAATAATTAAAATGTTTGGTGGATTGGGGTTCAGACCAATTGCTGGAGACTGCCCTCAGCAGGTCCCTTATGTACATACATGATCTTAGTGCTGTAGTTTTGTTTTTTCTTTTTTAAACAATTTTGTGCTCCTTTGAAAGTTACAAATTCCCATCCCTGTTGCTGGCCAAAGCCCTCAGAAGGATAACAAACCATAAATTGCAACAGCACTTCTTTTAAAAAGTTCAAAACAATATACAGACTAGCAGTGTGCTGCAGTACTATAAATTAACATAGCCATATACATTCTTAAGGGGAAAAACAGCACAACTTAGATTAACTATAAACAAGAATTCGTGAAAACTACTGTAGGAAGTTAGCACGCATCCTTCTCCTAGAAAAATGAAATAGCCTAGGAAATATTAAAAAGGCAGAATATCATATAGAATATCCCTGGCTGAGAAATGGAGAAACATGCATTTAGGCAGAAAAGAAGACTCACTCTTAATAGCTAAGAGCTCCGCCCCCTGGGAGTCTGACCACCAATCAGAGTGCATTTCTTTTACAAGGGCCCAACAGAGGTTATATAAAACTCAGGGACTCTCAGCAATTCTCTTCTCTCCTTCTTCAACATCTTTGAGGCATTTGATTCCCCTTTTCCTAGGACCTCGGACCACGTGGTCCTGCTATCATCCATCAAATGACCTTTTTAAGCAGTTATGTGCTTCTACTTCCCCACTTGGAACCGAACCCAGAAGGATGTTCCTTACAACACCACTAAGTTTGATTTCTGCTTTCCCTTGTTCTAGGACAGAGGTCTACAACCTAAGACCTCAAGCCTTCCAAATTTCAAAACTGCTACTAAACTGTAATGTTTAACATGACAAAAATAAAAATGCACCACTACCGGTAAATGTTACCCATCTTTATTGTTTGAGAGTGCAGGATATGAGGTCCAACGTACAAAAACAAAATCCCAGTTGAATGCTAAATAAATAAAGCTTGATAATACGAAAAGCTTGACAGTGGCTCCATTAGATACACTGTACTATAATCAAAGGAAGGGTAGATAATCATCTGCTGGGGATGATTTAATGCAGACAAGACTCATTTAAATTCCCTTTTACATCAATGCTTCTGTATTGGAATTTTTTGTTATCCTCTTGCCAGAAACCAGAAGCAGAATCACAGGGGCAATGTACCAAGACTAAGACTGGACCAGTTTAGGCAAAGTTGGCTCTTCTATGACATGTGGACTTCAACTCCCAGAATTCCTGAGATAGCATGATTGTCTCAGGTATTCTGGGAGTTGAAGTCTACAAGTCATAGAAGAGCCAAGTTTGCCTACCCCTAGACTAAACCAGACCAGACCAGAACAGAACAGAACAGAATAGAATTTTTATTGGTCAAGTGTGATTGGACACACAAGACTGTCTTTGGTGAATATGCTCTCAGTGTACATAAAAGAAAACAAACATTTGTCAAGAATCATGTGGTACAACACTTAATGATTGTCATAGGGTACAAAAAGCAATCGGGAAACAATCAATATTAATATAAATCGTAAATAAGATAATTGGCCTGTATACAAAGCTGTGCAGCAATAAGAAATGTGGCTTGCAGAATCAGCATGCAGAAACTCCAAGTTCAAATCCTCCTTGGCCATGAGGTTTGAGTCTAAAACATCTGTGCACTTAAATCCATTATGTGTAATTAAATAAAGTTGCCCTGATGGCTTGGATAATAAAGTTTGAAAGAAAAAAAATCCACATATCGCCCCTGTTTGAATACCTTTCTGATTATTTAAGAGATAAATCTTTTATAAGGCAATGTGGAAAGGAAGGTGTTATTACTGTAAGGGATTCATTCCAGAAGTTAGCAGTGTCTCTGTCTCTGGTTTATGTCTTTTTTGGAATATCTTTTTTTAATGGGGCAAAGGAGAGGGAAGAATAAACTCATTGCATATAATAGGTTTTCTTATTATTTCTTATAGCAATTGTGTTTTCTTTAAACACGACCTAAGCATATCTTTTGGCTGTGGCGAGGGGGGCATTTGCCCAGGTTCGCCTGGTGCACCAGTTGCAGCCCTATCTGGACTGGGACTCACTGCTCACAGTCACTCATTCCTTCATCACCTCGAGGCTCAACTACTGTAACGCTCTCTACATGGGGCTACCTTTGAAAAGGGTTCGAAAACTTCAGATTGTGCAGAATGCAGCTGCGAGAGCAATCATGGGCTTTCCCAAAAATGCCCATGTAACACCAACACTCCGCAGTCTGCATTGGTTGCCGATCAGTTTCCGGTCACAATTCAAAGTGTTGGTTATGACCTTTAAAGCCCTTCATGGCATCGGACCAGAATATCTCCGAGACCGTCTTCTGCTGCACGAATCCCACGACCAGTTAGGTCCCACAGAGTGGACCTTCTCCGGGTCCCGTCAACTAAACAATGTCGGTTGGTAGGCCCCAGGGCAAGAGCCTTCTCTGTGGCAGCCCTGACCCTCTGGAACCAACTCCCCCCGGAGATTAGAATTGCCCCCACCCTCCTTGCCTTTCGTAAGCTCCTTAAAACCCACCTCTGCTGTCAGGCATGGGGGAACTGAGATATTCTTTGCCCCTAGGCCTTTACAATTTTATGCATGGTATGTTTGCTTGTTTGTATGTATGTTTGGTTTTACAATAAGTTTTTTTTTGTTGTTTTAGTATTGGATTGTTACATGCTGTTTTTGTTACTGTTGTTAGCCGCACCGAGTCTACGAAGAGGGGCGGCATACAAATCCAATAAATAAATAAATAAATAGCCCATAAAATCATATGCTACAATGTCCTTCCTGTCAATGACTACTTCAGTTTCAACCATGACACACGAGCACACAACAGATACAAACTTAAAGTAAACTCGACTGTAGGCTCCAAACTCGACTGTAGGAAATACGACTTTAGTAGCCGAGTAGTTAATGCATGGAACTCACTACCTGACTCTATAGTATCATCACCCAACCCCCCCCCAAACTTTACCATTAGATTATCCATTGTTGATCTCACCCGATTCCTAAGAGGTCATTAAGGGGCGTGCATAAGTGCACAAGAGTGCCTTCCATCCCCCATCCTTCTCTCTTAGTATCATGTATATAAACATTGTTATATCTTTGTATATTACCAATATGTACTTGACAAAAATAAACAAAATAATAAAATAAATAAACCACCAATATTTTTTTCAACCTGAAAATAGAACTGGTTTCCTTTGACAGAAGGATTTAAGATATTAATGGATACAACTCTTTATATATCATGCAATAGGTAGCCAAATGTTTTATTTTAGAGATAGTCCTCTGAAGATGGATAAAGAAGGCGAACACACTATTTAAAGATATCTTATATTTGATCAAGTCTGACATAAAACTTAAAATAAACTTCTGAAAGAAGAACAAAGGTGTTGAAGTTGCTTATCAAAGCTTAGTACTAGTACAGAAGTATGAGAACAGGTATATGGATTACAAGTAAGCCCTACTATGTTGAGATGGCGATAAGGGGAATGATAATTTATGAATATTTGAATTTGAAGGAAACCAAGGGAGAGACTGGCTTCTCAGAGAATCTCTGTCCCAGATAATTCCATCCAGGGTCTGATATTCTAATTTTAGGTAAAGTGCTCAATTAACACACACACAAACAAACCGCAAATCAGTCTATTAAAAAAAAAATCAGAAAACTGCCAAATCACTTGACCTACCTAAATTAGATGTCTATCACATTTTGTGCTTGAGATTGCTCTGCATTATGAATACTTTCACTCAGCCTTTCCCAATCCTGAGTTTTGTACCTTCCAATAGTAATAATAATAATAATAATAATAATAATAATAATAATAATAATAATAATAACAACAACAATAATCGTCGTCGTCATCGTTGTCATCATCATCATCATCATCATCCAAAAAGGAGACAGAAGGACTAATACTGGCAGCACAAGAACAGGCCATTAGAACAAATGTTGTCAAAGCCAGAATTGAAAAATCAACAGACGATCCAAAGTGCAGACTCTGTAAAGAAACAGATGAAACAATCGATCACAAACTCATGTTTTAGAGTTGCAACTCCCAGGATTAGTTAGGCCAGTGATGGCGAACTTATGGCACATATGCCACAGGTAGCACACAGAGCCATATCTGAAGGCATGTGAGGTGTTGCCCTATGTCAGCTCCAGTGCTCACCCATGTGCTGGCAGCTGATTTTCGCCCTTCTTTTTGGCCTGACCGGAAGTTCATTTCCAAACTTCCGACTGGGCCGCTGGGCCGTTTTTCGCCATCCTCAGGCTTCAGGAGGCTTTTATGAACCCTGGGGAGGGCAAAAAAAACAGCCTAACGAGCTGACCAGAAGTCCGGAAGCTTCAGTGAGGCCTATGCACATGTGTGAGGGGGGCAGCACAGGGATTTTGCGCATGTGTGTGGGGAGGACACTGCATTATGGGTGTGGGCACACATGCGCATGCTCTCACATGCGTGTGCACCCTTTGGGCACCTGACCTAGCCCATATTTGTATTTATTTGCATTTATTAGATTTGTATGCTGCCCCTCTCCGTAGACTCGTTTAACTTCACATAGGCTCCGCCTCCTGCTAGTTGTTTAAAACCAAAGGGCAGAGAAGCCAAAGGCGAGGAAGAAATTAAGAAGAAAACCCCAGTATTGTGTCTGCTGCCTTCACCTTCAGTTGTTTTGATTTTAGACAATATGGGTTCTATATAATACGTTACATCGGGTAACTTAATCTTGGTCTTTCAGTTTAAATTCTTAATACAATCTATTGATATTGAACTCTCTCAAGGGAGCAAGATAATGTCTCTGCCGTAATTTGTATTAGAAGCAGTTCTATCAATAAGCTAAACCTCCAAAGCATTCATATTTCAATCAGTTCTAAGAAATTACAGAAACTTGGAGCTGCCAAGAATGTAATAATGTAATGTGGAAGAGATCCGGTTTCAGAATAGCTGAACATAAAGCACCACACACGCACGCACGCACACGCGCACACACACACACACACACACGCGGGCACACACACACACACACACACAAATAAATTTGGGCAAACTAATTTAGAAACAAGAAAAATCCTGATAAAGATTAAGAGTCTTCGGAGAGGGGCGGCATACAAATCTAATTATTATTATTATTAATTATTATTAATAGATATTTTGCCCTTTGTTTAATCTAACTCCTTTGGTTTATTTACTATAATAAACAATCTTAACAGGTAGAGTGCTGTACTGCAGGCCACTGAAGCTGACTTGTACATCTGAAGGTCAGGGGTTCAAATCTCGTCACCGGCTCAAGGTTGACTCAGCCTTCCATCCTTCCGAGGTGGGTAAAATGAGGACCCGGATTGTGGGGGCAATAGCCTAGCTCTGTTTAAAAAGTGCTATTGCTAACATGTTGTAAGCCGCCCTGAGTCTAAGGAGAAGGGCGGCATAAAAATCGAATAAATAAAATAAATAAATAAATAAATCTTCGTCTTTGGAGAGGGGCGGCATACAAATCTAATAAATTATTATTATTATTATTATTATTATTATTATTATTATTATTATTATCAATACAACACAGCAAACGAGATCACTATGCTGGATTTCGTATTTCATCACCAGTCAGGCGCTTCCCAAGCACCTAGGACTGCATGATGTAGCGGCAAATTATGTTTGCCGATCCCAGTAAAGCGGCCTTTTGCAATTGACAGATGGAGATTTTGTCAATTCCGATGGTTTTCAAATGTCCACTGAGATCCTTTGGTACTGCACCCAGCGTGCCAAGTACCACTGGGACCACTTTCATTGGCTTATGCCAGAGTCGTTGCGGCTCGATTTTTAGATCTTCGTATTTCACTAATTTCTCTAGCTGCTTCTCCTCAATTCTGCTGTCCGCTGGGATTGCGATGTCGATGATCCATACTTTCTTTTTCTCCACGATCACAATGTCTGGTGTGTTATGCTTCAGAATTCGGTCAGTCTGAAGTCGGAAGTCCCCCAGTAGTTTTGCTTGCTCATTTTCGACCACTTTTTCGGGCTTATGATCCCACCAGTTCTTTGCCACTGGTAAATGGTAGTTCCGGCACAAGTTCCAGTGGATCATCTGTGCCACAGCATCATGTCTATGCTTATAATCAGTCTGTGTGATCTTTTTGCATTATTATTATTATTATTATTATTATTATTATTATTATTATTATTATCTCATATAATACCCTATAACTCTGTTCCCCTTCGCTATGATTTTTGAAACATTAAATTCCACATTTGCCCTCATTATTAAAACAGGCGGCCCAACCACAGTTAGGCAAACATTCCATTTCTAGTAACTTAAACTATTGTCTTGTTTGGTGAATTATCTACAGATAATTCTGTAGACTTAAAGTATCAAAAGGAAGGCTGTGATTCCAGATACGCAGCTTTGATCTTCTAAGGAAAATCTCTGCTTGTATTCTGCTTTACTCAGAAGATTTCTTAAATCCTGCCAGGAACACATAAACCCCTCAACAACTGTTCTGGGAATTTGCACATTTTGAAAATGAAGGCGCTCTCTGTATTTTATTCAGTTTAATAAATATATCAAACTAAATCTAGGAGAAAGTGATCCAACATGAATAAAAGGTTCAAAATAATCTTTGGAGGCCATTATTGCAAAGTTCCACTACTTCAGGTCCTATGTTTGTTTTTTCTTGGGAATTAGTTGCATTGAGTTCATTAGGATTTACCGGTACTTCTGATAAAAGCATGACCGCCAGATTGAAGCTCCAACTGGGAATTATTAGGAAAACAATTGAAATTAAAATTACCAATGATATATTTTTTTCCGGTGAGATATAACCCTAATTTAATGGGGTCATATCCCTTATCTACCTCTTAACTGCTTGGAAAGTAGGCTGTTGAGCTGCAGGTAGTCTTAATGCCCTTAAATATATTTGGGTTAAATGTTAGCAACCTATATACTTAGCTGTCTGAGGACAAAGGCAGAACAGTGTGAAAATGGTATCAGATACTATCTGTCTACTTTCTATAAATTACAACCAGGGGTGGATAGCAGGCAGGACGGGGTGGAACGCAGTTCCACCAGTGGAAATGAAGATGCGTGCACAGCTCCAGCTAATCAGCGGCTGTCACTTCCTGGATTACTGATTTTGGCTTGGCTCTCCTGTTTTTCCCTGCTGCTACTGCTGCATCTGTGCTCCTTGCTTTTTTCCTCTTTCCTCCTTCCTGGCCTCGGACGAGCTTCCTTCTCTCCTGCCTGGCTCCACTCCAGCCTCACGCAGCGACCTCCTGTTTGAGGTGCAAGCAGAAGGCGTGGGTGGAAGCGGCGCTGGCAGCATTTATGCTTCTAGCAGCACCCGTTCGCCTAGCTACCCAGCCTGAGGCGGGAGGGCGACCCAGGAAGGAGAAGGCGGGAAACATGGAGCAAATTGTCACCCCAGCGAGTGACACTGGTAAGGTTGTAAGTCGAGAACTTAACAGTTCACTTGAACGATGATGATTGTTCAAGCTCCTCCCACCTGGTCACATGGCCAGCAAGCCATTCCTACCCAGCCACATGACCATCAAGCCACACCCACAAAATAAGCCACACCCACAGTGTGGCAGTAAAAAGTTTGGCTGCCCATTACTGTTTACAACTGCCCACTAAAACCTGCAGGCCATCAGCAATAGGAGCCATTTAAGCTATACCAGCATCATCCTTTTGTTTGGGTGTAGACAGTTTTCAAAGTCCATACTTCTTAAAGATTTTCTAGTGCATGGGAGGTAGTAATTTATTGCCATTGCTCATGGCAGGCGAATAACACAGAGGTCCCACAGAGTTGGCCTTCTCCAAGTCCCGTCAACTAGACAATGTCGTTTGTCGGGACCTAGGGGAAGAGTCTTCTCAGTGGGGGCCCTGGCCCTCTGGAATCAGCTGCTCCCACTTATGACTGTATGACTGTAACTTGTTGCTTGTATCCTTACAATTTATTTTAATATTGATTGTGTCCTGATTGCTGATTGCCTATGACAATCATTAAGTTTTGTACCACATGATTCTTGACAAAGGTATGTTTTCTTTTATGTACACTGAGAGCATATGCACCAATGACAAATTCCTTGTGTGTCCAATCATACTTGGCCAATAAAGAATTCTATCCCACCCCACCCCACTCCATTCTACTCCACTCCACTCATAGAAACATAGAAACATAGAAACATAGAAGTCTGACGGCAGAAATAGACCTCATGATCCATCTAGTCTGCCCTTATACTATTTTCTGTATTTTATCTTAGGATGGATATATGTTTATCCCAGGCATGTTTAAATTCAGTTACTGTGGATTTATCTACCACGTCTGCTGGAAGTTTGTTCCAAGGATCTACTACTCTTTCAGTAAAATAATATTTTCTCATGTTGCTCTTGATCTTTCCCCCAACTAACTTCAGATTGTGTCCCCTTGTTCTTGTGTTCACTTTCCTATTAAAAACACTTCCTTCCTGGACCTTATTTAACCCTTTAATATATTTAAATGTTTCGATCATGTCCCCCCTTTTCCTTCTGTCCTCCAGACTATACAGATTGAGTTCATTAAGTCTTTCTTGATACGTTTTATGCTTAAGACCTTCCACCATTCTTGTAGCCCGTCTTTGGACCCGTTCAATTTTGTCAATCTCTTTTTGTAGGTGAGGTCTCCAGAACTGGACACAGTATTCCAAATGTGGTCTCACCAGGGCTCTATATAGCGGGATCACAATCTCCCTCTTCCTGCTTGTTATACCTCTAGCTATGCAGCCAAGCATCCTACTTGCTTTCCCTACCACCTGACTGCACTCCACTCTATTCTATTCTATTCTATTCCACCTCCTTGCTTTGGAGCTCCTTCTCCAATATTTGATCTGTTCTTTTCCTCCTTGCTTCCTTGTTTTGTGCTTAAGATGTGGTTGTTCCGTCAAGCACAGGAGGGCGGCACGCTATGAGAAAAGTTTGAAACTGGCGAGTTGATGATTTTGTGTGCCTTTTGATTCGTTCTGTTATTTATGTTCTATAGTTTAGATGTGGACTTCGTAAACACTCCTTTAGATGTGGCTTTACATATGATTTTCGTGGGGGTTGTTTTCAGTTCATGAAATGATTTTGATGGCTAGCCACTCAAGAGACTCCACTAATGGGTAGCTCGCAAATAAATAACACAGCTGTGCAGTTTTACTGGCAGCAATACAGGAGGAGTTTGCCATTGCCTCCTTCCAGCGTTTTTTTGGATTTGGTTTGACTTCTCAATCTGTCAGGCTAGCTTACAGCCGCAATTTCCCTTAACAGTCTCCTTTCCAAGTACTAGTATAACTCAGCCCAGCTTATCTTTCAAGCTGGGTGCTTCCACCATCTGTTCAGTCCAAACAACCCAAGATCGTTCTTGATCAGGACGCATCCAACAAAAAAAGGAAAGGAAAACTCTAGGAATGGTGATCCTATATCCAAATTTTAGCTAATTAACTAGCCTTGAACTCCTGTTTCAAAGCCTCCAAATCAGGGCATGTGCCAGTAGTCCTCAAGGGACAAGGTATGCTTAATTCTTGGCTGTTTACCTTGGAAATGAAAAGTGGATTTTGTGAGCAGCAGTGTGCTAAAATGAGGGCATTGCTCTTTAAAAACAGCTGAACCCTGCGAAAGAATGAAAACCCAGCAGGATCTGCAGGTGACTACATAGTGCTGAGCCAGCTAATAGCAACCCTGGAAAGCAGCCAATCCTAGCTGGGCTCCACTCTATTAAAAATCCATATCACCACTCCACATCTTGAGGTGTTTCTTTAGCACCAGGGGATGCACTCCTCGACCTCTTACGCTGGAGTTGCCTCACTGAAGTCAGTGGAAATATTTCAAAATCTGAAAATTAGACAAGTGATGTGTGGATTGCAGAGCTGGCTATTGGAATGTGAAAAAGAAAAGAAGGATGTCCTTTAATGGGAAATTAATGAAGGGAAATCAGTACACTTTGCATAGGAATATATAACCTAGGAGTAGGTTTTTTTTTAACATTCTCTTGTTGATTTTTAGTTTCATGTCCATCCTTATTTACCGTATATCAATGAAGCCTTAAGTTTTGTTTAGAAATAAGCCCTATGTGATGCAATGAATATAGGTGAGTTAGGTTCTCCAATTTTGGATTTATTTATTTGTTTGCTTGTTTGCTTGTTTGCTTGTTTGCTTGTTTGCTTGTTTGCTTGTTTGCTTGTTTGCTTGTTTGCTTGTTTGCTTGTTTGCTTGTTTGCTTGTTTGCTTGTTTGCTTGTTTGCTTGTTTGCTTGTTTGCTTGTTTGCTTGTTTGCTTGTTTGCTTATTTATTTGTTTGTTTATTTATTTATTTATTTGTTTGTTCGTTTATTCGTTTATTCGTTTATTCGTTTATTCATTTATTCATTTATTCATTTATTCATTTATTCATTTATTCATTTATTCATTTATTCATTTATTCATTTATTCATTTATTCATTTATTCATTTATTCATTTATTTTATTTATTTATTTATTTATTTATTTATATGCTGCCCCTCTCGGAAGACTCGGGGTGGCTTACAGTATATAAAAGAGCAATTTTTAAAAATCCTAAATAAAATGGAATAGAATTCTTTATTGGCCAAGTGTGATTGGACACACAAGGACATTGGTGCACATCCTCTCAGTGTACATAAAGAAAAAGATACATTTGTCAAGAATCATGAGGTACAACACTTAATGATTGTCATAGGGGTCAAATAAGCAATGACGAAACAATTAACATTAATAAAAATCTTAAGGATACAAGCAACTAGTTACAGTCACACAGTCATAGGTGGGAGGAAATGGGTGATAGGAATGACGAGAAAAAACTAGTGGTAATAGTAGTGCAGACTTAGTAAATAGTAAATAATCCAATTTTAAAATTAAACAAACAAATCTAAAGCCCCAATTCCTTAAAAACCAATCACTCTCATTCAGACAATAAAATATATATTCCATTCACCAGGTAGGTGAATGTCTAATGGCCTCAGGCCTGTCAGCACAACTGGGTCTTTACAGAGGGTGGGCAGGGTGGGGACGGTATGAATCTCTGAGGGGAGCTGGTTCCCAGGGGCCCCCACAAAGAAGGCTCTTCCCCTAGGCCCCACCAGGCAACATTGTCTAGGTGATGGGACGTGGAGAAGGCCAACTCTATGGGATCTGACTGGTCCCTGGGGCTCATGCCGCAGAAGACGGTCCCATAAGTAATCTGGTCCAATTTCTCCCCATAAAACTATTATCCAAAACAATACAAAATATGTCTTATTTTTGCATGTGATTTGTATTTCCTGACCGATTTTGGAAAAGATTACTATAATTTTAGAATAAACCTTGTAAATCTCTGGGGGCAATTGATTCCATAGGGTTGGAGTGGCTGCAGAGAAGGCTTTTCCCTGAGGTCCCACCAACCAACATTGTTTGATGGGCAGGATCCGGAGAAGGCTGATTCTGTGGGCCCTTACTGGTCGCAGTGAGGTATGAGGTCGGAGGCGGTCCCATAAATAGTCTGGCCCTGAGCCATTTAGGGCTTTAAAGGTGATAACCAACACCTTGAATTGTGCTTGGAGACCGACTGGCAAACAATGCAGCTTGTGTAGAGTTGGAGTAATATGGGCATACCGTGGTACACCCATTTTGCACCAGCTGAAGTCTCTGACTCAGGGTAGCCCCATGTGGAGCACATTGCAATAGTCAAGATGAGAGGTGATGAGGGCGTGAGTGACTGTGCGGAGCACTTCCTGGTCAAGATAGGGCCGCAGTTGGGAAACAAGCCAAACCGGTGCAAAAACCTCCTTAGCCACAGCCGAGACATGTTGTTCTAGCCTCAGCTGTGGATCTGGGAGGACACCCAGGTTGCGAACTCTATCCGAGGGAGGGATTTCTTCTCCCAGGGCCAAAGACGGATAGATGGAGTTGTCTTTATGAGGAATGACTCACAGCCACTCAGTCTTGTCCAGGTTTAACCGTTAACCCCCATCCAGACCCTTATGGCTTCAACACACCGACACATCACTTCCACCACTCCACTGAACTGACATGGGGTGCAGATATACAGCTGAGTATCGTCAGCATATTGTTGGTAGCTCACCCCATGTCATTGGATGATCTCACCCAGCAATTTCATGTAGATATTGAATAGGAGAGGAGAGAGGACCAACCCCTGAGGCACCCCATAAAGGATGGGCTTATAGGATGGGAAGCAAAATGTCTTCAAAGGAAAACCAGAAAGTCCAGTTGCCTCTTGAAAAAGCAACTTTGGAACAACCATGACCTGGATGACTGAGAATCTCCATAGACATATAGCAGAAAGAATTGCAAGCCATGCCTGAGGGGCCAGGGGCCAGGAGGGGCGAGGGGAGCCCAGGCGACCGAGCAGGCATGGACGGGGTCAGCCAGAGGTGATATTTACTGTTTCAGCAAACCAATTCAAATTGCTGCTACCGGTTCGTCCGAACCAGTATGAACCGATGTAATACATAGCACCTCTGGTCATGAAGAGTCAGACACAAGTTAGTGACTGAACAACAAGAGTGCTACCTATGGATGGGAAATGCAAAGGTTCTTGTTCTCCCTAGGCTCTTATCTTCAGACTGAGTTTGAGCTTGACCTTGATACCCTCAGACAGGATTGGTCCCTTGAAGGCTGTTCTCAATTGTGCTCTGAAAGCCTCCAAGAGAGCACTGTCCTCTATAAAGAAGAGACAGAGCGGCTGTTATAATGGCTCAGTAAGTCATTCCATATGTTTACTAGAATGGAAGCTTTCCCCCATGAATTAATTCATTTCCAGGAAATGTTAAAAAACATTCGCACATAGAGCTTTTAAGGGAAAAATCCTTTTGCATCAATTCTAGAGAGATGTATGTATATGTTTTTAACAAAACCATCCATTTCAATGAAATGCAATCCATTGACAATTAAGGATACTTAAATGCCAAAAAACCCATCTTGGCTGCAAATCTGAAATGCCTGACGGGGGACTCTAGGATAATTTTTTAATGGTAGGGGGCATCTCCATCCAATGATGCATAACAAAATTTCACCCTTGAAGAGTTAATTTCTGACAACGCCTCCCATTGTAGAAAACTTACATTTAGTGTTAAGGTATGTCTGGCAGTGGCTCAATGCACTGGAGTATCCATTGACACTATAATGATGTCCCAGGCAAGATGAACAAGGTAGATATCTTGTGTGAAATTATGACTTGTATTATATCTTCCCCTTTGTCTAGTTTTGGGAAAATTAATGCACTACATTTGAAACAAACCATGGCTGGGTGCTGAGTAGCCAAGCAGCTTGGATATCTTTGCTGCTAATGATGTGCTATGCATGCTGAATCTTCTGACAAATGCCATGACATTTCCTAATGTTTTTGTGGGGTCGGTGCAGGGGCGGACTGCTTCTACCGCCACTACGGGTGTGCTGCGTGCACAGCTTCAGTTCTCTTGTGTGCGCATCAGTAATGGGCAGCTAAAATTTTTACTGCCACACTGTGGGTGTGGCTTATTTTGTGGGTGTGTCTTAAGGTCATGTGACTAGGTAGGAGTGGTTTGCTGGCCATGTGACCAGGTGGGAGTAGCTGGAATGATCATCATCATTCAAGTGAACTGTTAAGTCCTTGGATTACAACCTTACCAGTGTTGCTTGCTGGGGTGACAATTTGCTTTGTGTTTCCTGCGTTCTCCTTCCTGGGTCACCCCCCCTTAGACTGGGTAGCTAGGCGAACAGGTGCTGCCAGAAGCATAAATGCTGCCAGCATTTACTTTCATCCACGCCTTCTGCTTGCAGTGCTGCCCACCCCTGGCGTGTATGCACTATGTCTGTGCGTCCACAGCTTGTTTTCACTTCTGCACATGTTCTGGAAGCAAAAACGTGCTGAAATTTCATGAGGGGATACACACACATGTGAGATTTTGGCAAAGGCAAAAAAAATTGCCAAAATCTCACACGCCGCGCATGCGCTCATGAGATTTTGCTTCTATGCATGCGCACGAAGCCAAAATATGAAAAATTTAAGAAAAAAGATGGCGGTACCCGTAGGACTGCCAACGGAGCGGTCGCGCAGAAACTGAGCAATCTGCTGCAGTGTTTCCCAACCTTGGCAACTTGAAGATATTTGGACTCCCAGAATTCCCTAGGCAGCGAATGCTGGCTGGGGAATTCTGGGAGTTGAAGTCCAGGTATCTTCAAGTTGCCAAGGTTGGGAAACACTGCACTACTGCACTGGTAGCAACCCATGTCTGGGTGGGTCTGATGTGTAAGCAACCTTCCTGCATGCAATTATTCTTCAAGAGACATCAAATATCCCTGACTGTTAATTTTGGAAGAAAACTACAGAACTTACTCTTGCACTGCAGCTGTTCTCCTTCAGAATTTGGTCTTGAGCACATCCAAGAACAGGCAAAGGGATCTTGATGTTAATCTCCTAACCCCTGCCATTATTACTTTCTTTCGGGTTCCATGCTGAAATTTGAAAAGGCACTTTTGGAGAGTTTTTGGAAAGGACTACAGTAAGAAAAATACACAGCCCAATAAATGCCTTTCTAGCTCACCAGCAGTTGTTTTTTTTAAAAAAAAAAACCCGCAATTTTCCAGTTTCCTTTGCAGTAGCTGAGGCCAATTCTGGATAATTTGGATTTATTTATTCATCGGATTTCTACTCCGCCCATCTCACCTAAATGACTTGGCATAGCAATTGCTAAGGAGGCTGCTAAATTCTGCACAAAGTGAATGGGTTACGTTCTTTACCAGGCACATTCACATGCCACAGAAAGCTATAGAACAGGGGCGCACAATTAAATTTCATTGAGGGTTACATCAGGGTTGTGTTTCAGTGGATGGGGTGGGCCTGGCCAGTTCGACATTACTTGTGTCTGGGGTGCCTGTGGTGGTTTGTCAATGAAAATGGGCTCTGGAGCTCCGTTTTCAGCTACGATGGCCTCCTGTAGTCCTTTGCCAGTGAAAATGGAGTTTGCTGACAGAGGCACCATGGGTTGATCCTTTGCTCTTTCCAGGGCGATCCTGTGGGCTGGTAAACACCCACTAATCACCCCCTGAGCTGGATCTGGCCCGCAGTTTGATGACTCTTATATAGAGAGCAAATGCTGTATCCTGTTGTTAGTTTTGAGCTAAAATGCTTCTAGCAGACATGGAAGAATGTAGTATGTTTCAAACTCATGCCCATTGTTCTGTGGAATGCTTTGAACTCAAAATAGTTTACATTGAAAATGTTTTGTATACCTTTACAAGCTTGGTTTGGAACACCTAGGGTGGGTTCTAACCAGGGGCGGATTGCTACTACTGCCACTACCGATGTGCTGCGCTCGCAGCTTTGGTTCTCTTGCGTATGTATGTATGCTATAAGTGCACATCCCAGCATGTTTTTGCTTCTGCACATGTGCAGGAATAAAAAAACATGTTGAAATCTCACGAGGGGACACGCACGTGTGAGATTTTTGCAATATTTTTGCTTCCGTGCATGCGCGGAAGCAAAGAAATGGTCAAAATCTTGTGCACGCACCCGTTCCCTTGTGAGATTCTGCTTCTGCACATGTGCACGAAGTAAAAATATGAAAAATTGAAGAAAAAAGACGGCGACACCCATTGGACTGCCACCGGAGTGGTCACCCACAAATTGCATAATCTGGCGGCCGCTACCGGTGTGCAGTCTGCTATCGTACTGGTAGCAACCCGCTACTGGTTCTAACTTACCTCGCCGCTGGTTCACTTCCTCCCATGCTGCTTGGCGGTGCTGTGCATGTACATGCACAGTACCAAAACCCCAGGTTTTGCACATGTGCAGAAGCCAAAAACAAGATGGCAGTGCCTATGGCACTACTGAGAGAGTCAGTTCGGGGGCATGGCCAGCCAGTTGTTAGTACATGGTACTCACCTGTTTTGGGGTTGCCATGTATTAAATGGTAGTTTATAACTGTAAAGATGTAATATGTCTTTAAGAGCTTTGACTGGTTTGGCCATAAGAGGGCGCCAGCACATTTCCCTGTGGGAGGAGTTTACTTTGAGATATTCTTAGCTGTGTGTGGCTGTGCGGTGTTTGTTATCTTTTGCTACTTTGTGTTGTATATATGTAAATAATACTTTGTTAAATACTAAGTCTGCGTCTTTTGCTGGCTAGCCCACACAATTACACCACTGCAATAACTCTGCTGTGTGTATGTCAACGGTTTCTCACAAGGTTGCACCGAGAGATACTAACACCAGTGATCACTCCCAGGTCAATGAGTGGGGGGAAATTCCCACTCCGGATTCTATAGAACCGGTCCGAACCAGGAGTAGCTCATTTCTGATAGCATCTTCTAAACCATCTTTGATGGTTATATGGAGAATGATCAATTGCATCATTGTCATATTACATCTTTTATTTCATGTCATAAATATCTAGACATAAAATCTAGTGTTGTGGTTAGCTCTGGCCCAGCTCCTGCCCCAAGGACTGTGGAATGGATGTGGGGGACACATCCACATGCTGCAGGCCTGTTTTGCCCCCGGTGGAATCTGATGATGAAGGCTCCTCTGACCAAGAAGACATGAGTGACAGGGAGGAGGAGAGTGTGGCAGACAGCTCAGAAGAAGATCAATTCTCTAGCTCCTCCTTGGATTCAGAACAAGAGTTAATGATACAGCCACGCATGCGGAGAGCGATGTATAGGCAGCAACAACTGAGAGATTATTATCAAAGAAAATGAGGCCACCTGTGGTTGGGTGGGGCTGTGGTAATTAGTGAGGCTGCTATAAAAAGCAGCCTGTGGGTTTGGCCATTGTGGAGGATTATCTGATCATTGTGTTTCATGACTGCTTTACTGACTTTGACTTTTTGTGTGCTGATTTTTCCCTGCTTTGAAACTAAAGAAGAGCAAAGTGTGTTTCACTTTGTGAAAGAAGAAGGACTGTGAATTGTCTCACAGCTGCAAGCTAAGTATCACAGAACTGATAAGGGACTTGTATAAATTACCAGTTTGTTTGGAGATGAGTGCTCTTTGCTATACGAAAAGAGGGCTTAGTTTAAGTGACTTTTCATTATAAAGAACATTGTTTTGAATTTTCAAATGTGTGTGTGTCTGAAATTTGTACCTGTGAATTTTTGGAAGGATTCTACCAGAGAGCCCGACAGAACATTTAGTAAGGGGCCCAGTTGATGTCAAAACTGTCTGAATTCTCAGTCTTGCCAGACATCTGAGGTCAAGTTGTGCCCACAAGCACATCTTTGCCCATTTTTGATCTCTTGGGATCAAAAGACATTGATAGGCCTTCCACCAGTGCTTTAGAATTCTTAACCCTTATCTTTAAAAAAGGGGACTCTTTCACATAAGTTCAATCAGTTCCCATTTGCGAAAATCCAGACGGTCACAAGATGGCATTAGAGATATAGACTATATTTCTGGACTTGTTTATCTATTTCTAATTTGCATTTTTTGCAGCTCAGATTTGTAACTCCAAAAACAAATTGCATCACCCAGCTCTGAATTAGAGGGCCAAATTGGCAGGACTCTGGTTATGCATCTTCAGTCACTTTGAAACTATGTTCACCTAAATCCTAGTGAACCCATCAGAGCTCTAAGTATTTAAGCTATGCTCTTTGGTTGCATTTATTTAAATGACATTTAATTTTTGAGTGCCTCGGGAAGGAAGAACTATGTAATTAACATTATGCTGGTGGAACGTGTATCATTTACAAGATGGTCCATGGTTTCTAGTGACAACAGTTCAAATCTATTTATGCTGTCCAGTCAAAAAACGTGGTACTTTCAACTTTTTAAGAGCATGTTTTTTAAACATCATGGGTAAATGGAAATTTTGACTTTCTGCCCAGGACACCATGACAGCTTCTCTTCTACAAAAGAAACATCAACTAATAGGATAATAAATCCCTACTTTTTCTTTCTAAACAAGTGTTGCTTCAGTTATAATTTGCTTGTATGATCCGGCCAAGTCCCTTGATGATTGTATCTATTTAATAAAAGAATTTCGGCTCATCTACCTCTACTCACATTTCACTGGTCTTCATTTAAACCTCATTGATGAACCCTCTAATGCAGTGCGACAGTTTTGGCTAGCAATTGTACAATAATTTATTTTTCATTTTGAAAGCTTTGGTGTTTATTTGAACTGAGTGAGTGAACTATGTAGCAGGCAGTCCTACAGAAGAGAACAATTCATTTCTGAGGAAAGCAGCATATGATTGCTTGTAGAATTGAGCCAAAATCAAAACACACTGGAGTTTGAGAACATGGAAGCCAGATTATTAAAAACATTTAAAGTGAATTGGGGTGGACCGGGGGCGGATTGTTACTACCGTCGCTACTGGTGTGCTGTGCTCACAGCTTCAGTTGTGTTGTGTTCGGTTGTGTTGCATAGCGTGCATATCCCCAGTGGTTGCATGCAAATTGCACAAACTGTAAACAGTCTGCTATCGCACTGGTAGCAACCCACTACAGTGGTACCTCTACTAAAGAACTTTTCTAGATAAGAACCAGGTGTTCAAGATTTTTTTTGCCTCTTCTTAAGAACCATTTTCTACTTAAGAAGCCAAGCCGAGAAAAATTTCCTTGCAAATTTGAGAGCGGCATAAAAGCCCGGCCAGTTTCCTGCCATTCTCCCTGGGTTTCTCTCTCTGGCGCAGTGTATGGGAGACACATGTTCCTCCTTGCTGCCTCAAAGTCCCTCTCTTTTTTTTAAAGCCTTAAAGTTTTGGATATATTTTGATTCCCCTCACCTCACCTTCTTCCTTCTCTTCTTCCTCCTCCTCTTCTTCCTCCTCCTCCTCTTCTTCCTTCTACTCCTCCCACCCAAATTCCAAGCTTTTATTTCTTTCCTAGTGGGTTTTGCATGCATTATTTGCTTTTACATTGATTCCTATGGGAAAAATTGCTTCTACTTATAAACTTGTTGTGGTTAGCTCTGGCCCAGCTCCTGCCCCAAGGACTGTGGATGTGGGGGCCTGTTTTGCTCCCGGTGGAATCTGCTGATGAAGGCTCCTCTGACCAAGAAGACATGAGTGACAGGGAGGAGGCGAGTGTGTCAGACAGCTCAGAAGGAGATCAATTATCTCTCTCCTCCTTGGATTCCGAACAAGAGTTAATGATACAGCCACGCATGCGGAGAGCGATGCATAGGCAGCAACAACTGAGAGATTATTATCAAAGAAAATGAGGCCACCTGTGGTTGGGTGGGGCTGTGGTAATTAGTGAGGCTGCTATAAATAGCAGCCTGTGGGTTTGGCCATTGTGGAGGATTATCTGATCGTTGTGTTTCATGCCTGCCTTGCTGACTTCGACCTTTGTGTGCTGATTTTCCCCCGCTTTGAAAGTAAACCAGAGCAAAGTGTGTTTCACTTTGTGAAAGAAGAAGGACTGTGAATTACCTCACAGCTGCAAGCTAACTATCTCAGAACTGATAAGGGACTTGTATAAATTACCAGTTTGTTTGGAGACGAGTGCTCTTTGCTATACAAAAAGAGTGCTTAGTTTATTTGAATTTTCAGTATAAAGAACATTGTTTTGAATTTTCAAAAGTGTGTGTGTCTGAAATTTGTATTTGTGAATTTTGGGGAGGATTCTACCAGAGACCTCGACAGAACAAAACTTTTCTACTTAAGAACCTGGTCACAGAACGAATTAAGTTCTTAAGTAGATGTACCACTGTACTAGTATGATAACGATCCTCCTTGCTAGACTGTTGTTTTTTATCATCACAGCTGATTTACATCTTACCATGGACATAACAATGGTGGCCCATTCTGGACTCATTACATCACTGACCAAATCAGGAAGGACATTTCCCTTTAAGCAGGACTATTTATAACAAAGAGATCTTTTGAACTATCATTGTTCTTATTTATTTATCTATAGGAGTAAGTTTGCTCCCTGGCCACAGGGGTGGGCAAAATTCTCAGCCTTCCATCCTTCCAAGGTGGGTAAAATGAGGACCACCCCAGATTGTTGGGGGCAATATGCTTACTCTCTGCTTTGAGAGGGCTCCAAAAGCAGTATGAAGTGGCATATAAATCATATGACCATGGAAAGGCTATAACGATCATAAATATGAAAAATGGCCATAATTTACCTTTTTTTTACTGCTGTTGTAACTTTGAATAGTCACTAAATGAACTGTTATAGGTCAAGGACTCCTTGTAGAACAATTTGCCAATTTTATTTTGGTCCATTAATTTAATTCTATTTTGTTTTTTGGCCACTGATATTATATCTTGTGTTGGTAAATTCCATAGTAGTAATCCAAACTCCTCCATTGAGTTTGTTTGATTATTCTGGCTAGCAATACCTCGACAGATGTTGCACACAGTTTCTCTCTCCACTTTCTCCGTCTAGGCATAATTGTTTACACTTCTATCATATTTCCCCTGTTCAGTTTTTTGGAAGCTAGGAATCACCAAATGGTTGTTACTGTAATTGACATATATCGTCCCCACAGAGGGCCCTGCCATGAAAGCTAATGCAGCAAGCACTGTTAGATCAAAACCAGGACGCTTGGTAGACTGAAACTAAATTTCTATCTGCCGTCATCCCACTATGATGAGCAGTTGAGGCTTAACCAGTAATGGGCTGCAGCCAGAATGGTGAAGTGCGCAGTCCCGATTGGAAAAACAGAGATGCACATGCATCTCTATGTTCCTGATGCATACACACATGCGCCTGTGCCAGATTCAGTTTCTGTGCATGTGCAGTGTTCTGCCGGTGTGTCTCAACCACCCGTAATTACAGGGTAATTAGTCCAGGAAGACACACACCACACAATAAAAGGAAAACCCAAAAGTTTTTATAAACAGAAAAACAGAAACAGCTCCCTTTTTAAATGTCAAAAGGATTTTCTGGTACACACAAGGCACAGGTGAAATGCAATCCAATTGCTCTCCCAATAACTGGGAAATTGAGTCCAATTCTAAAGTCCAGAGAGTCCACACACACAATCCTGAAGAGCAAAAACCACGATCTTGACGAAACAATGAATCAGATAAACTGCCATGAGACTAAAACACCAGGCTGCACTTTTATCTGTAGCACTAATTACAGCAGCCCCACCCAACCACAGGTGGCCTCATTTTCTCTTGTAATAATCCTTCAGTTGTTGTCTCCTACGCATCACTCTACGCATGCGTGGATGTGTCATTAATTCTTGCTCAGAATCCAGGGATGATACAGATGACTGATCTCCTCCTGGGCTGTCTGCCAAACTCCCCTCTTCCCTGTCACTCACGCTTCCTTGGTCAGAGGAGACTTCATCAGCAGATTCTACTGGGAACAAAACAGGCCTGCGGCCTGGGGATGTCTCCCCCACATCCACCTCCACATTCCTTGGGGCAGGAGCTGGGCCAGAGCTAACCACAACATGGAGGAAGAGAGATCCCATGCGAGGATGCTTGTGCGTGCACAATTTTGCTGATTTTTGGCATTTTTTGCTTCTGCACATGTGCGGAATCAAAGAAATCGCCGATAATTTAGTGCCAAAACACTAAATTGCGCTCTCCACCACGGCTCATAAGTTCTTGCAGGTCCAGCGTGATTTCTACAGTTGCAGTGCATCCTTCACACATGGTTTGCTAGCACAGTTGAGCTCTTTGAAAAAAGCCTCAGAATAAATGATGCATTCCTGGATTAGATGGTCCATCATCTGAGCATGGGTTTAATAAAAAAATGTTTGGCTGGCTACTGTCAAGAAAGTCCAAGCTGTCTTCTTCCTCCTCTTTTCATCACAAAGCCTATGAGGCATGGACTCAGTTCTTCATTGTTAGATTTCCTTTCCCGACTCCCAATTTTAAACAGACATTAATCAATGTTGTACATCTGGGTCATCTGCAAAGGAGAGCCTGGACCAGCATTAATCATGCTTCAAGGGCTTTATGCTGTGAACAAGGAGGGTTGGGGTTGGATCATTCTATAAATCCTTTTTGAGTGCTGAAGATGACAATGCCATTTAATGCCAGAAGTGACTTAATCCATTTTAATGCACTTGCAAAGGGTAAGTCTTTCCTATTTCCCCTTTCTTCAGCTGTATCAATGAATTATGTAATCTTTAATTGATACATGTCCTATTTCTTCAGAGAAGAATTGTAGCCAAAATAAATGCATGTAGACCTTAAATTACGATTGTTCATTCAAAATTACCATTTTGTTACAACAGCATTGAAAAAAGTGACTTATACCTGGTTTTCATGCCTGGTTTTCCTGCCTGAAAATGTTACTGTAGACAATTTTGAATGAGTCTGACTTCTGTATAGTTTGTAGAAAGTGGCTTTTTTCATTGTCCCTGAACCGGGGGAAAAAACATGGAATTTTTGATTCAATAAAACCACATCACATCAGACTCATTTGAAAGACAACTACAGTTCAGAGAAGAGTCCAAACTGAAGCCAGAGTTAGTTAGCATAAGAGTTTTTCCTTCTGAAGTTTTGGTAGATAATATTAAACACATAACAAAATGTAAACATCTGGTAAAGTGCACTTTTAACCCAGTTTCTAAACATTCTAAGCATTCTGTTGTTTAATGGTGGGTCAACTCAAAATAATGTCCTGGATGGGGGAAAAAATTGCAGGGTCTACCATGACAGCTGCAATCATTCCATAGCAAGCGATTGTTTATAAATGACTTATTTGTCATGATTAATTGCTACATGACATGAAAATCAGATGGCCTTCTGCAGCAAAGTTGTTTTTGGAGTAACACACGTCACAGAACAGGGAGTCTAATGGGAAAGCTTACAGAAAGCTTATTCTCTCTCTTGCTCCCTCTCACTCTTTCTCTCTACTTAGAATATAATATAATAGAATAGCAGAGTTGGAAGGGATCTTGGAGATCTTCTAGTCCAACCCCCTGCTTAGGCAGGAAACCCTACACCACTTCAGACAAATGCTTATCCAACATCTTCTTTAAAACTTCCAGTGTTGGAGCATTCAGAACTTCTGGAGGCAAGCTGTTCCACTGATTAATTGTTCTAACTATCAGGAAATTGCTCCTTAGTTCTAAATTGCTTCTCTCCTTGATTAATTTCCACCCATTGCTTCTTGTTCTAATCTCAGGTGCTTTGGAGAATAGTTTGATTCCCTCTTCTTTGGGGCAACCCCTGAGATATTGGAACCCTGCTATCATGTCTCCCTAGTCCTTCTTTTCATTAAACCCAGTACCTTTTTCTTCATATGTTTTAGCCTCCAATCCCCTAATTATCTTATCTTTATAGATCTTATCTATATAGATCTTTGTCTAACTTTTTATAAGATTGGAGCTCTCGGATGAAAAATGTATCCAGGTTGGTTGATTGGATACATGCCTTTAAGTCATTTCGACTTCTAAAAACTACATGCCTAGATTTTCTCCATGACAATCTATCTCTAACCTGTTCTTTCAGGTCTGCCAACTGTGTAATTGCCATGGCCCCTTCTCTCCTCTCCTCTCCTCTCCTCTCCTCTCCTCTCCTCTCCTCTCCTCTCCTCTCCTCTCCTCTCCTCTCCTCTCCTCTCCTCTCCTCTCCCCTCCCCTCCCCTCCCCTCCCCTCCCTTCCCTTCCCTCCCCTCCCCTCCCCTCTCCTCTCCCTTTCTTCCCACATATCCAGACTCCACCTTGTAATGCCGTGATGGTAAGAAACTACTAAAATATACAGGCCACACAAACACAGCAAGATGAATAAATGTCAGCTCAAGACTATACACTCTAAGTGACAGTGATATGTCAAAAAGTTAATATCCTCGCAAAAAGCTTTTCAAGGATAAGTTTGAAATTCAACTCTGAACAAATTGTCTGCCACACAGCCATAGAACTAAAATGCATTTAATGCCCTTGGTGTGGCTGATGGACTAATAAAGACCAAAAACAGCAGTGAGGTATCCAATCCCTCCCTTCAGCCTGTCCTTGGGAAAAGGAATCAAAGATTATTTTTCAGAGACTGATAGTGCAGTAAGTGACTTCTGATGCCATTATGTCATTGCCGGGGGATACACATCTCTTCACAATTCAAGCAGCACTTTAGCATTCCTGCAACCCCATGTACACCCTATGTGAAATCCAGTATGTGATGATCCTGCCTGTCAACTTCTTCTGTAGCTGGTATTAGTCTCTTTTTGATGTTTCTTTCACAGGTCTTCTGATATAACGAGCATCAGATTTAGGAGGACTTGCTAGCTTTCACTGATAGAAACATAGAAGGTTGACGGCAGAAAAAAACCTCATGGTCCATCTAGTCTGCCCTTATACTATTTTTTGTATTTTATCTTAGGATGGATATATGTTTATCCCAGGCATGTTTAAATTCAGTTATTGTGGATTTACCAACCACGTCTGCTGGAAGTTTGTTCCAAGGATCTACTACTCTTTCGGTAAAATAACATTTTCTCACGTTGCTTCTAATCTTTCCCCCAACTAACCTCAGATTGTGCCCCCTTGTTCTTGTGTTCACTTTCCTATTTAAAACACTTCCCTCCCGAACCTTACTTCACCCTTTAACATATTTAAATGTCTTGATCATATCCCCCCTTTCCCTTCTGCCCTCCAGACTACACAGATTGAGTTCATTAAGTCTTTCCTGATACATTTTGTGCTTAAGACCTTTCACCATTCTTGTAGCCCGTCTTTGGACCCGTTCAATTTTGTCAATATATTTTTGTAGGTGAGGTCTCCAGAACTGAAGACAGTATTCCAAATGTGGTCTCACCAGCACTCTATATAGCGGGATCACCCTCTTCCTGCTTGTTATGCCTCTAGCTATGCAGCCAAGCATCCTACTTGCTTTTCCTACTGCCCAACCACACTGCTCACCCATTTTGAGACTGTCAGAAATCACTACCCCTAAATCCTTCTCTTCTGAAGTTTTTGCTAACACAGAACTGCCAATACAATACTCAGATTGAGGATTCCTTTTCCCCAAGTGCATTATTTTACATTTGGAAACATTAAACTGCAGTTTCCATTGCATTGACCATTTATCTAGTAAAGCTAAATCATTTATCATATTACAGACGCCTCCAGGAATATCAACCCTATTGCACACTTTAGAGTGTGCAACACACATCAGCAAATAGGCAAACCTTCCCTACCAAACCTTCCCCTATGTCACTCACAAACATATTAAAAAGAATAGGACCCAGAACAGACCCTTGTGGCACACCATTTGTAACCTGTCTCTGCTCAGAATACTCGCCATTAACAATCATTGTCTGATGTCTACGCTTCAGCCAGCTGCAAATCCACTGAACTATCCCGGGATTAAGTCCAATCTTCACTAATTTATCTATCAGCTCTTTATGTGGAACCATATCAAAGGCTTTGCTGAAGTCCAGATAGGCAATATCCACCGCACCACCTTCATCCAACACCTTTGTGACATAGTCAAAGAAATCAATGAAATTAGTCTGACATGATTTGCCTTCAGTAAAGCCATGCTGATTTGGGTCCAATAAGTTGTTGATAAAGGCAGTGAACTCCAAACAGTAAGCTAATCTTAACCGTGTTTAATTTTGAGGAAAATAAAGAGAGCTAAACATAAGTGGGAGGTGAAAGTGAAGCTTAAGGACAAGAAGTGGAGCTTTTAGTTATTTGATGATTACTTAAATAAAATCTTCAAAATTCCATTCAGGGCTACCACTTGCTTGATATAGAGATGAGGAAGTATAATCAGATGTACAGATGGTCAGCCCAGGTTTGAATCCCAGAAGGGTATGGCTGCCTGATGAGAGCCAAATAGCTTGAAATAGATCTATACTAGTCTGCCTTTATTTGTTTGTCAGTAAAACATACATTAAATAGAAAAATAGATTGTATTTATTTATTTATTTATTCATTCATTCATTCATTTATTTATTTATTTAGTCAAACAATTATAGGGTGATAATTTGTACAAATAAAACATTAGATAAGTAATGATAAAACGTAACAAAAGAAGACAATAGGACAGGGACGGTAGGCACAGTGGTGGGCTTATGCACGCCCCTTACAGACCTCTTAGAAAGGAGGAGAGGTCAATTGTAGATAGTCTAAGGTTAAAGGTTTTGGGGTTAGGAGTAGAAACCACAGAATCAGGTAGTGCATTCCAGGCGTTGGTGAAGTCGTATTTTTTGCAGTCAAGTTTGGAGCAGTTGACATTTAGTTTAAATCGATTTCGTGCTCGTGTGTTGTTGCGATTGAAGGTGAAGTAATTGTTAACAGGTAGGACATTTTGGTATATGATTTTATGAACTATAATTAATTGTCTGTGAAGGTTCCTGAATTGGAGGTGGAAGGCAAAAACAGTTGTAGTATGCTGCTTCCCATAATTGGGTAGACCAAGTTGCCCCAATAAAAAAGAAAGATAAATTTTCCAACAAGAAATGAATAGAATAGAGTAGAATTCTTTATTGGCCAAGTGTGATTGGACACACAAGGAATTTGTCTTGGTGCATATGCTCTCAGTGCTCATAAAATAAAATATAGATTTGTCAAGAATCATGGGATACAACCAGTGAAGGACTACCAAATTTTTTACTACCACACTGTGAGTGTGGCTTATGCAGGACGCCCTGCATTTTCTTTCAACATCTTTCAGTGCAAATTGGGTGCCCTGGGGGGGAGGTCCATTTTCTCTACCCCACTGCGTTCCCCCATGTCCGGGCAGTAGCCCACCCCTGGGTACAACCCTTAATGATTGTCACAGGGGTCAAATAAGCAATGATGAAACAACCAATAATAACAAAAATCTTAGGATACAAGCAACAAATTAAAGTCATATAGTCCTAAGTGGGAGGAATAGGGCGATAGGAATGATGACCTGTAGACCAGTGATTTTCAACCTTTTTTGAGCCGCGGCACATTTTTTACATTTACAAAATCCTGGGGCACGCCACCAACCAAAATGACACAAAATGACACCCTAAGACACTCTCCTCTCTTTTTCCATCCCTGTCTCCTCCCCCCCCTTGTGTGTGTATGTGTGTGCACATTCTTGAACCATTTCCAAAAACAGGTGAGGGCTGGAGGTTTTTTTCTCTCTTATTCTTTGGGTGCTTTTTATCATATGCTTTAAATCAAGAGTCACTTCTCTCTCTCTCTTTTGTTTCTCTTTCCTCTCATTCTCTGTCTCATTTTCTCATTTCTCTTTTTTCCTCTCCGTTTTGCTCATTTCTCTCTCTCTCTCTCTCTCCCTCTCCCTTCCTCTCCTTTTCTCTCTTTCTCTCTCTTGCTTTCTTTCTCTCTTGCTTGCTTTCTCTCTCTCTCTCTTGCTTTCTTTCTCTCTCTCTCTCTTGCTTTCTCTCTCTCTCTCCCCTTTTTGCTCATTTCTCTTTCTCTCTCTCTCTCCCTTCCTCTCCCTTCCTCTCCTTTTCTCTCTTTCTCTCACTTGCTTTCTTTCTCTCTTGCTTTCTTTCTTTCTCTCTCTCTCTCAGCAAAAAGTTGCGAGACTGAAACCTGAGCTTCCTTTTTCGCAGCACACCTGACCATGTCTCATGGCACACTAGTGTGCCACGGCACACTGGTTGAAAAGCACTGCTGTAGACACCTCTGTTGGATAGAAATATTAGCCCCTATTAGGCCTTATTAGTATTTCAAGACCCATTATCTGAATTAATGGTGGGAAAGAACTTGCCTGTGCCTCCCAGACAGTTCTTAGATTGTTTGATTGGACCTCTTTAGTCCTCATAGGTAAGGAATTATGACAAGTTCCACATTATTAGTCATTTAAAACAGACAAGGCTAGTCATGAGCTGCGGTTTAAAAAATATTTATTGCAAACAACAGGGAACACTTAAGAACCATTATTCTCAATCTAGATGACATTGTGTTTAGCATCCATTTCCGCCAACTCCGAAAACATGCAGCTTGTGGAATCTGTCAGCTTTCTCAGCAACCCACAAAGATTTGAAGTGACATCTCCCAGTAAGTAACTCAAAACACAAGGGGCTGGGAGTGTGTGTGTGTGTGTTTGTGTGTGTAGGGAGTGGGGGAGCAGATCCTAGAAACACAGGATCCCGATGACCTGTTTTTCATTACAAGGATTTTCTGCAGAAATCTGACATCAGAATGACAGTGTGGCTGTATGGAAAGAATATTATGTTACACAGCACTAACTCCAGGCCTTGTTTATAAGCCTTGTCAAAACTATGCATTGTTTTGTTCCAAAGATTTGGAAATGGAGGAGTGGACACAGAATGAATCAAATTCTGCTGCTGCTACCGCCAGTCTAAAAATAGAAAATTATAAGGGCAAAAACCATTTTAACATCGTTGGTATGAGCTAGGGGATCTATGTGTATTTCTTTAATGCTGGAAAATGGTTGAAGAGATGCTTCTGAATTCACGTGGGGGTGGGGTGGGCTGCATGTAGCTCCCCAGGCACAGTTTCATTAGTAGAGGCACCATGGACTGGTCCTTCACTCTTTCCATTCTGTTAAATTTGAAGATATTAACTTAATATTAACTGCTCCAAACTTGACTGTAAAAAATATGACTTCCGTAACCGAGTTGTCGAAGCGTGGAACTCATTACCGGACTCCATAGTGTCATCCCCAAACCCCCAACACTTTACCCTTAGATTATCTACGGTTGACCTATCCAGATTCCTAAGAGGTCAGTAAGGGGCGAGTACAAGTGCACTAGAGTGCCTTCCGTCCCCTGTCCTATTGCTCTCCTATATCTCCTATACCTTTCTTCTATTCCTATATCTCTTCTTCTATTCTTTCATTGATATGTTCTATTACTATATCTTCTTTTCTTTCTTTCTTTCTTAGATATATTTTACTATGAGTATATCCTCTATAACCTTCATTATGTATTTTATTATGTGTATACCCACTAAAACTCTCATTGTGTATTGGACAAAATCAATCAATAAAAATAAATAAATAAATGAGAGAGACATGTGGAGGCCTGATTCGTATTTATTAGGAATCGGCTTTAACCAAGAAAGAACTTTCAACAAGGTATAACAAAGGAACTCACGGCAAAAGACAAGCCGCACGGCTGGGTTTCTCTTTTTTAAAAGTTTTTAGCACAACAGACTCAAACTCAACCCTGATAAGACGGAGTGGCTGTGGGTTTTGCCTCCCAAGGACAATTCCATCTATCCATCCATTACCCTGGGTTGGGAATCACTAACCCCCTCAGAGAGGGTCCGCAAGTTGGGCGTCCTCCTCGATCCACAGCTCACATTAAAGAAACATCTTTCAGCTGTGGCGAGGGGGGCGTTTGCCCAGGTTCGCCTAGTGCACCAGTTGCGGCCCTATCTGGACCGGGAGTCACTGCTCACAGTCACTCATGCCCTCATCACCTCGAGATTCGACTACTGTAATACATGGGGCTACCTTTGAAAAGTGTTCAGAAACTTCAGATCGTGCAGAATGCAGCTGCAAGAGCAATCATGGGCTTCCCCAAATATGCCCATGTCACACCAACACTCCGCAGTCTGCATTGGTTGCCGATCAGTTTCTAGTCACAATTCAAAGTGTTGGTTATGACCTATAAAGCCCTTCATGGCACCGGACCAGATTATCTCCGGGACCGCCTTCTGCCACACGAATCCCACCGACCAGTTATTTTATTTTATTTTATTTTATTTTATTTTATTTTATTTTATTTTATTTTATTTTATTTTATTTTATTTTATTTTATTTTATTTTATTTTATTTTATTTTATTTTATTTTATTTTATTTTATTTTATTTTATTTTATTTTATTTTATTTTATTTTATTTTATTTTATTTTATTTTATTTTATTTTATTTTATTTTATTTTATTTTATTTTATTTTATTTTATTTTATTTTATTTTATTTTATTTTATTTTATTTTATTTTATTTTATTTTATTTTATTTTATTTTATTTTATTTTATTTTATTTTATTTTATTTTATTTTATTTTATTTTATTTTATTTTATTTTATTTTATTTTATTTTATTTTATTTTATTTTATTTTATTTTATTTTATTTTATTTTATTTTATTTTATTTTATTTTATTTTATTTTATTTTATTTTATTTTATTTTATTTTATTATTTTATTTTATTTTATTTTATTTTATTTTAGTCGCCTGATTGATGGGGCCACCCTTCAGATATAGCACTGTTCTTCGTGATGTAGCATGAATGATTAGCCTGCATGCAGAGTTCCCCTCTGTGTAAGTAGTATCAGAATTTTTTTCAGATGTTTAGTGAACATATGGTTTTGGTGAATCTGGACTACAGATCTGTTTCCTTTGTCCTGACACATTTATCTAAATATCTGAGCCAAGTCTATATGCTTGCAATTATAAACACATAAGCTCTGAATGTGTGGTAACAGGGATTGCTTTCTGCTTTTTCCAATGGTTTATAGCAGAAATGTCCAACCTTGGCAACTTGAAGACCTGTGGACTTCAATTCCCAGAATTCCCTAGCCAGCATAGGGAATTCCTTTTCCCACCCTGAGTATGGTGTTTTAGAGACATACAACAAAACAAATGAAAAATGAAAGATTTATGTGTGCGAGCCTTCAAGTCAGTGTCGATTCCTGGCAACTGCCTGGACAAGCTCCCATGGTTTTCTTGGCAAGACATTGGAAGTGGTTTGCCATGGGAGTCTCAGTCGTTTTAATTATGAATCACATACACCGTGAGTAGCTGAAATTAAAAATACATTTCTGTTGTTGCATACATTTCTGTTGTTTCCTATTTGTTTGGAAATGGCAGCAGTAACAGGTATAAGTAGGACAAGCGGCAAGATTAATAGAATTCTACAGTTATGAAATGGATCTATAAAATGAGAATATTTGTCCCTTTTTAATTTTTTGTGCGTCTAAATCTTTGAAGAATCATAGAAAATTGATGCCAATAAAATGAAAATCATGTAGGTCAGAACTGTATAAAGCATTCAAAGTATGTTTTAAAAATGTGTTGGCATAAAATATTAAGGTAGCTTTATTGACAGGTCTGTCCCAAAGAAAGTAGTTTGTGTGTTTGTCTGCGTGTGTATACACACCCACATACATATAAGCACACAACTTGAGAAAACCTTTTAAATTATCATGATAATTAATATTGATCATTATTAAATTAGAACAGAACAGAATAGAGTAGAATTCTTTCTTGGCCAAGTGTGATTGGACATGCAAGGAATTGGTGTTTGGTGCATGTGGTCTCAATGTACATCAAAGAAAAGATACATTTGTCAAGAATCATGAGGTACAACACTTAATGATTGTCATAGGGTACAAATAAGCAATCAGGAAACAGTCAATATTAATATAAATCGTAAGAAAACAAGCAACAGTCATACAGTCATAAGTGGAAAGAGATGGGTGATAGGAATAATAAGAAGTCTAATAGTAATAGTAATGCAGCCTTAGTGAATAGTTTGACAGTAGTGAGGGAATTATTTGTTTAGCAGAGTGATGGCGTTTGGGAAAAAAACTATTCTTGTGTATAGTTGTTCTGGTGCGTAGTGCTCTAGAGCAGTGTTTCCCAAGCTTGGCCACTTGAAGATACCTGGACTTCAACTCCCAGAATTCCCCAGCCAGCATTCGCTGGCTGGGGAATTCTGGGAGTTGAAGTCCAAATATCTTCAAGTGGTCGAAGTTGGGAAACACTGCTCTAGAGTGCAAAGTTCCCTCTAAGCTGAGCAGTAAGCAATCGCTCACTTAAAAATCATCATCAACTCAGAGTTTTCCAAACCTGCCCAGAAGCTGAGAGGGAAAGAGTGAGAGGGAAGGAGAGAGAGAGGAAGAGAGAGAAACAGATAGAAAAAAGAGAGGAAGGAAAAGAGGGAAAAAAAGAATGGGAGTAAGGAAGAGAGAAAGAAAATCAAAATCTAGTTTGAAACTAGCTCAACTATTTAAGTGGCATTTTGATATTGATAGAGTTGCCCTATTATGAGCTCACTGTTATAGACACACAGTACAGTACAGTATTTTATTTTGAAATTCTCTGAGGCAAAACAGGGTGGGGTTTTTGTTTGTTTGTTTGTTTGTTTGTTTGTTTGTTTATTTATTATTTCTGTGCCGCCCAGTCCCGAAGGGACTGCCTGCTCAGACACCATACTTTTCCGCCCCCCCCCCCCCCCAAAATTAGAGGGAACACTGATAGGAATGATGAGAAGTCTAATAATAATAGTAATGCAGCCTTAGTGAATAGTTTGACAGTAGTGAGGGAATTATTTGTTTAGCAGAGTGATGGCGTTTGGGAAAAACTATTCTAGTGTATAGTTGTTCTGGTATGCAGTGCTCTAGAACAGTGTTTACCAATCTTGGCCACTTGAGGATATCTGGACTTCAACTCCCAGAATTCCCCAGCCAGCATTCGCTCTAGAGTGTCATTTTGAGGGTAGGAGTTGAAAGGTGGCAACGCACTCCATGGCTGATTTTGGGAGAGGGCGGAGGAAGAAGAGGACGAGAGGGGGAGAGAGAAGGGGCTCAGCAGCTGAGCCACCCGGGCTCTGAAGGAGCTGGCCAAAAGACTCACATGGGAGGCAGAGGGAAAAGGAACTTCCCAAGCTGCCAAGACTTGTCAAACACCTGGCCATCACCGCTCTGTGCCGCTTTGACTTTGTCCTAAAACTGCTGGGCGGAGGTCTGTTAACACATAGGTCTGTTAAAATTGGGACATTTTTTGAAACCCTGCGGGACACGGGACACATTATTAAAAAATAAGACTGTCCCTCCTAAAAGTGGGACGTCTGGTCACCTTACCCTCTGCTTAAAAATAAGTGGACAGACAGCAAGCAAAGATAAACAACTTATAAAGCCTTGCAAGCATAAGAAAATAGGGGGGTTAAGATAAAATCAAGAAAGCAATTAAGTGCAGAAGGATTTAGTGTTCAAAGGTTTTCATAAGCACGATTAAGAGAATGATTTAATACTGATAAAAAGTACCAAGAATAGAATGTTGATAGATAAAATGAAACTCAACTTTTGTTGAGACTTGAAATGAAGGAGCGTTAAAGATACTGTATATGTATGGTAAAATGGGCCAAAAATGTTGGTTTACAATATTCAAATGGATCAATGGGTGAGTATATGCTTAAAAGGTTTGAAATTCATTTTGTCTTACTATCTATCTATCTATCTATCTATCTATCTATCTATCTATCTATCTATCTACCTACCTACCTACCTACCTACCTACCTACCTAGTATAGGATAGTAGTTTATATAAATATATAAACATAACAGAAAGTAATGATAAAAAAGACAATAGGACAGGGACAGTAGGCACAATAGTATACGTACTTATGCACGCCCCTTACAGACCTCTTAGAAAAGGGGAGAGGTCAACTGTAGACAATCTAAGGTTGAAGATTTTGGGGTTGGGGGAAGAAACAACAGAGTCAAGTAGTGAATTCCAGGCATTGATCACTCGGTTGCTGAAAACGTATTTTCTGCAGTCTAGTTTGGAGCGGTTTAAATTTAGTTTGAATCTATTATGTGCTCATGTGTTGTTGCGGTTGAAGGTGATGTAGTCATTAACAGAAAGGACATTTTTGTATATGATTTTGTGAACCATAGTTAGATCAGTTCCGAGGCAACGTAGTTGTAAATTGTCTTATTTTAGTATTTCAAGTCTGGTGGAGTAAGATATTTTGTTGCGGGAGGAGGAGTGAAGGACTCTTCTTGTGAAATATTTCTGGACACTCTCAATTGTATTAATGTCTGATATGCAGTGCGGGTTCCATACAGGTGAGTTGTATTCTAGAATTGGTCTGACAAATTTTGAAAACTCTGGTTAGCAGTTCAATGTTATCAGAGAAGAAGCTACGTAAGATTAGATTGACAATTCTTAATGCTTTTTTGGCATATTGTTACAGCAGGCTCTAGGACTTAAGTCATTGGATATGAGTACTCCAAAGTCTTTGACAGAGTTCATTTCCTCCAAGTATATATTTAGTATTCTGATTTTTTTTTACCAATGTGTAAGACAGAGCGTTTACTGGTTGAGATTTGAAGTTGCCAATTATTAGACCATTCTGCTACATGGGTGTTGTGTTTAGCTCTGGCCCAGCTCCTGCCCCAAGGACTGTGGATGTGGGGGAGACATCCACATGCTGCAGGTCTGTTTTGCCCCCGGTGGAATCTGATGATGAAGGCTCATCTGACCAAGAAGACATGAGTGACAGGGAGGAGGAGAGTGGGACAGACAGCTCAGAAGGAGATCAATTATCTAGCTCCTCCTTGGATTCAGAACAAGAGTTAATGATACAGACACGCATGCGGAGAGCGATGCATAGGCAGCAACAACTGATAGATTATTATCAAAGAAAATGAGGCCACCTGTGGTTGGGTGGGACTGTGGTAATTAGTGAGGCTGCTATAAATAGCAGCCTGTAGGTTTGGCCATTGTGGAGGATTATCTGATCATTGTGTTTCGTGACTGCTTTACTGACTTTGACTTTTTGTGTGCTGATGTTTCCCCGCTTTGAAACTAAACCAGAGCAAAGTGTGTTTCACTTTGTGAAAGAAGAAGGACTGTGAATTACCTCACAGCTGCAAGTTAAGTATCACAGAACTGATAAGGGACTTGTACAAATTACCAGTTTGTTTGGAGACGAGCGCTCTTTGCTATACCAAAAGAGGGCTTAGTTTAAGTGAATTTTCATTATAAAGAACATTGTTTTGAATTTTCAAACGTGTGTGTGTGTCTGAAATTTGTACCTGTGAATTTTTGGGAGGATTCTACCAGAGAGCCCGACAGAACAAAGGGGAAAGGTCCTATTAAAGAGTAGTAGCATTGTTAGTGGTATTAAATAGTTTAATAATAATTTAACAGAAAACTTTTAAAAAACAATGTTTCATTGGTATATACCATTAGAGGTATTACTTACGACGTATAGAGGCACTTCTGATTATTGTTGAAAATGTGAAAAACACAAAGGAACACTTTATAACGCATGATATGAAAAAGAAAGATATTGAATACAAATACACAGTTTTAAAAATTGCCATTCTTATAAAGCCAGAACTTTTTTTATTGGGACTTAGTGATGCTCAAAAAGAAGCTCACAAATAATTGGTTTTATATACAATAACAACATTGAGACCATTATATATACAGTGAAAGACTAAAAGAGCACCAATAATGGAAGCATGGATTGTAAAAATGGCAGAATTAGTGGAGATGGCAAAATTACTTTGTTTGACCAAGAAAGGACGTACAAATACTTTTATAAAAGATTGGAAACCAACTAGAGGAGGATTTTTGTTGAAAATGGGAAAACTGAATTGTCTTTAGTTTTAATTAGGATTTTAGCAATTAGTTTTTCTTGACTTCATTTTCTTGCTGCTATTATTTGTAATTTTTAAATTGTTGTAAGCTGCCCTGAGTCCTTTGGGATTGGGCTACATAGAAGTCAAATTAAATTAATTAATTAATTAATTAATTAAATAAATAAATTCATATGCTGATTTGGGGATTTATTGATTAAAAAGTTTTGTTCATGGGATGAAGGGAACTTTGATATGCAAAGAGGTGAGTGGAAGTGGGAATTACTCTGTATGCTGCAAAGATTGGAAGCTGGTTCTTGCTTTCTTGTTATTCTTTCCTTTTCCTTTTATTCTTTTATAATATATTTATTCTTCTGTCTCTGTAGCTTTTTCAAATCTTTCTAAAATCTTATTTCAATAAGAATTATTTTCTTAAACAATAAATTGACAGTGATTTGATAGCAGAAGGACTGATATTAAAAAGCATAAGACAGTTTTATAACATTCGATCACACCAGGACGTTTTATTATTGGCATAGGGACGGTCATCCTTGAGCAAAGAAATAACAAAGGCTAATTTCCTCCTGAAACAGCTGAGCCAGAATTCATTACAAAATTTAATACTAGAGCTGTGCAATGCTTTGGATGTGATTCCAAAAATTTGCTTTGAAGTGCATGGGAAAATGGATGCAGCACTTGTTGGAGCCAATTAAAGCAGTTGAATCTATTTCTAGGCATGATTCTAACAATCACATTACCCTAAAACAGAAACGGCTGCTTTAATGAGTTGCTAACAGATCCTGCATACACCTATGCAAGTTTTCAGAACTGAATGCCAGGCATGAAGTAACCCTTTTAAGTACCTTGTGTTTTAAACTTACACAGATTTGGTCCTAAAGTCTCTGCTCATTCATCTCTAAACCCAGGTGTCTTTCTTTCAAAAGTTGGCACATTCACTTTTGAAATCCACATTTTGATGGCTCTGATTGGTAGTATAATAATACATTATAAATAAAGAAAAACTTTAGATAATTATTGTTGTGGTTGGCTCTGGCCCAGCTCCTGCCCCAAGGAATGTGGAGGTGGAGGAAACATCCAGATGCCATAAGCCTGTTTTGCTCCCGATAGAATCTCCCGACGAAGTCTCCTCTGACGAAGGAAGCGTGAGTGGCAGGGAAGAGGGGAGTTTGGCAGACAGCGCAGAAGGAGATCAATCATCCTTATCATCCCTGGATTCTGAACAAGAATTTATGACGAACCTACCTGTGATGCATAGGAGAGAACAACTGAAGGATTATTACAGGAGATAAGTGAGGCCACCTGTGGTTGGGTGGGGCTGCTATAATTAGTGCTACAGATAAAAAGAGCAGCGTGCTGGTTTAGCCTCGTGGAGGTTTATCTGATTCATAGTTCGTCAAAATTGTGGTTTGTTGTTCAAGACTATGTGTGGAATTTCTGGACTTTTGGAATTGGACTCAATTTCCCAGTTACTGGGTGAGAAATTGGATTGCATTTAACCTGTGCCTTGTGTGTACCAGAAAATCCCTTTGACATTTAAAAAGGGAGTTTTCTCTGCTTTTCTGTTGATAAAGACTTTTGGTTTTCCTTCTATCGTGTGGTGTGTGTCTTTTTGGACTAATTACCCTTTAATTATGGGCGGTTGGGACACGCCAGCAGAACAACTATAAAGGTAACTAATGGACTGTACTGTAAATACACGTTAACAATTGTTGATAAGAAAGACAAAAATACCTGTTGTAGTACTTGGAGGCAGCAGAAGAGAAAAAACAGAAAATGCAGAAACATAGTGATAGAAGTGGAATGACGGTGGCAAAGGAAAACAAAGCTACAGTAGTACCGACATCCTGTATTTATAGGAAGTCTGTTGTACCCTTCCAAATTTCTGTCTCCAGATCTGAAAACCAAATGAATATTTGTCACCTGATAGTGCATACTTTTTGTAAAAGTGCCTTTAAAAATGTTTGGATATTTTATTTATATATCCTTCTTGTGATTTGCTTAGTTAGTTCTGCTATCCTTTCTACTGTACTATTGGATATTTGCAGTGAAGGGCTACTAAAATTTTTGCTACTACACTGTGAGCATGGCTTATGCAGGACGCCCTGCATTTTCTTTCAACATCTTTCAGTGCAAATTGGGTGCTCTGGGGTGGAGCTCCATTTTCGCTACCCCACTGCGTGCCCCCCCCCATCTGGGCATTAACCCATCCCTGGATATTTGACTATCTTTTGCCATCCTGAAGTCTTCTGCTCATTAAACAGAAGACCCATCTCCTCCTGCTTTTCTTCAGGTTTCCAGTAAGTTTCCCAACCAACTCTAGCATGTATACTGCTCAAAAAAATAAAGGAAACACTTAAACAATAGACTATAACTCCAAGTAAATCAAACTTCTGTAAAATCAAACTGTCCACTTAGGAAGCAACACTGATTGACAATCAATTTCACATGCTGTTGTGCATTTTCAACTTTGTACAGAACAAAGTATTCAATGAGAATATTTCATTCATTCAGGATATAGGATGTGTTATTTGAGTGTTCCCTTTATTTTTTGAGCAGTATACAGTGGTACCTCTACCTAAGAATGCCTCTACTTACGAACTTTTCTACATAAGAACTGGGTGTTCAAGATTTTTTTGCCTCTTCTCAAGAACCATTTCCCACTTACAAACCCAAGACTCTGAAACTGTAACCATAAAAGGCAGGGAGAAACCTCCATGGGGCCTCTCTAGGAATCTCTTGGGAGGAAACAGGGCCTCCGCCCTCCCTGTGGTTTCCCCAATCGCACACATTATTTGCTTTTACATTGATTGCTATGAGAAAAATTTCTTCTTCTTACAAACTTTTCTACTTAAGAACCTGGTCATGGAACGAATTAAGTTCGTAAGTAGAGGTACCACTGTATATCCTTCCTGTGATTTGCCTAGTTAGTTCTTCTATCTTTTCTACTATACTATTGGATATTTGTTTTTGCCACCCCAAAATCTTCTGCTCATTAAACAGAAGACCCATCTTTTTCTACTTTCCTTCAGGCTTCCAGTATGTTTCCCAACCAACTCCAGCATGTGTAAACATCCCAGTTACTTCTTTCAAAATCCTTTCCCACATTGCCTTTTCTGAGGAATTAATGGTGAAAGGTCCTTGGTGATCTCTGAGCTTGGTTGTTTTCTTGCAGATGTTTCATTACATAAGCTAATGACCAAGTTTGGGTAATCAAACATCTGCAAGAAAACAGCCAAGCTCAGAGAGTAGCAAGTGTTACGTATTGAAGTTTGAATAGTGTGAAACTGTTTACTCCAAGGTCTGCTCTGCGAAGTGGGAAAGCCACGACTGCTGATTGGCTGAACCAGCCGGCAGCCTTATATTTAAAGAGAGAGCTTCTCAGCTGGTTCCTTTGCTGGATCTATGACTTCTACCATAAAGAGCTGTTAGTTACTTCTGTCTCCCAGTCTCTTCAGTACAAAGGACCCCCTATTTTAAACCTGAGCTACAAATATTCTCCTTAACAAATACATAGGTAATCTCCCTCATGTTGAAGAGTGGCCAAGAAAGGGAGGACAAATCAAGGGAAATATTTCTTCACCCAGAGGGTCGTTGGTTTATGGAATTCACGTCCAGAAGAGGTCGTGACAGCTGTCAGCATTGATAGCTTCAAGGCAGGATTAGACAGATTCATGGATGCCAAGTGTATCGGTGGTTATTGAAACGGATGTCCATGTGCCGCGTCTATGTTGGTTGAGGCAGGCAGGATTCCCTTGAGTACCATTTGTTGGGGTCAGGGGAAAGGGAGGGTCTTTCCTTTTCTTTTTGCTCAAAATCCCCATGGACAAATGATGGCCCACTGTGTGACACTGCTGGACTCGATGGGCTTTGGCCTGATTAGCATGGCTTATGTTCTTAAGTCCTTATGTGGTCAGTCCTTCAGATGGTTCTGAGTTATAATTCCAAATATCTCCTTTGATATTTGGTAATGCCAGTTGACTGCTAGGAGTTACATGGACTTCAGCAACGGATGGAAAGAAACAGCCTCTATATTTATCTTCATTTTATTGTATTTTAGGGTTATAGATATAATTTCAATAATCACAAATTCTTTCGCCCTTCTTCTATCTTTGGGATATTTAGATGCTTTTATGAAAAACAGTTTAATTCAAAAATCAATTGAGTCATGATGATAGGTGTTGGGATTTGGGAGGGGGAAGTTTGCTGGAGGAGCCCAAATAAGTTTTGTTTCTTCTGGTGAAGGCCAGGGGAGTTTCGTTTCTCCTGAGAAGAGGTGATAAGCGGTATGTTAGTGGTGTGCATTCCAAAAGCATGACATGACAATGAAGATGCATCCACCTGATGAAGATGGATAATGGGGATTGGTTGTCTTGCCAACGGGAGCATTGGGGTTATTTATTTATTTATTTATTTGCTTATTTATTTATTTATTCCAATAAATAATACAATATGAAGAGAATAGATATGTAGTAATATAACTAAAGAAACGAATAGAAGGAAAGATATAAAAGTATAGGTGAACAAATTTGAAAGGAAGAAAAGATAAATGAGATAAGGAGAGACAATTGGACAGGGGATGGAAGGCACACTGGTGCACTTATGCACGCCCCTTACTGACCTCTAAGGAACCTGGAGAGGTCAATCGTGGATAGTCTAAGGGAAAAATGTTGGGGGTTAGGGGTTGACACTACTGAGTCAGGTAATGAGTTCCACGCTTCGACAACTCGGTTTTTATTTATTTTATTTATTTATTTAGATTTGTATGCCGCCCCTCTCCGCAGACTCGGTTGCTGAAGTCATATTTTTTACAGTCAAGTTTGGAGGGGTTAATATTAAGTTTGAATCTGTTGCGTGCTCTTGTGTTGTTGTGATTGAAGCTGAAGTAGTCATTGACAGGTAGAATGTTGCAGCATATGATCTTGTGGGCAATACTTAGATCGTGTTTTAGGCGTCGTAGTTCTAAGCTTTCAAGACCAAGGATTGATAGTCTGCTTTCGTAGGGTATTCTGTTTCGAGTAGAGGAGTGAATGGCTCTTCTGGTGAAGTATCTTTGGACGTTTTCAAGGGTGTTGATGTCTGAGATATGGTGTGGGTTCCAGACAGATGAACTGTATTCAAGGATGGGTCTGATTAGTTTGATATGGGCAACTATCATGCCTTTTTCCTCTGACTTTGCTTTGCTTTTGATGCATTCACTTCTGATTTAGTAAAATTTTCTTTTGAAGTTCAAAAAGTACTCTGGGTTTTACTTTTCTTAAATTCTGAGTGGAGCCATCCCTGATGGTATGTAGCATGCAGATCTTGGTCCAAGTTCTGGCTTGCAGCTTCTAGCACACCCTCAAAAAAAAAAGTGAAATGTGCAGTGGGAAAAAGGTTGTGCACATCCTTTGTTTACGTCCAACAACATCTGAAGAACCCTGAGGATCACACCCCATTTTTAACATTGCTGTAAAAAAAAAAAATAAGGGATCAATTTGATTGCAATGATATCTATAATCAGACCTTTTAAAAATGACTTTTGTTCCCGGACAAAATGTTCTGTGCTCATAACTGCGGCAATTCCCTTTGAAGTCCCCAACGCGGATTCATGATCCCGTTTGAGGACAGCCTTTAAATTGCAGGCGGATTCAGTCCATGCAAATGCTTCTCATCTGTTCCATATTTCTGCCCCATTCCACTGTAAAACAAAGCCGCACCCAGCCCTGTCAACAAAGACACACTCCCGTCCAGCCGTTTCTTCTAGGATGTGATAATAAAGGCTAACATTACAGGGAAAAAAAGAGAGGGAGGGAAAGAGAGATAGAAAAGTAACCTGTCACACAGGGCATAGCTTGACTAAGAACAGATCCACGCCACTGGTCATAAGGGATAAACACTTACGGCATTTAACCCAGCTGAGAGGGACTAAATGGAAGGCAATGGTCATCTGGATTTTGAATCTCCTAATTGACATGCCAGAAAATAAGCACTTTATTGACAGGACGTGATTGCAGAGAAAAGACATTTTTCACTTAGCGAACCAGATACTTCCCCTCCTCTTTCTTGCAGAGCTCAAAGCGATTAGCAAAAGCTTTGTGGCAGGGCTGAGAAGTGCCGTCTGCTCTGTGTGGACACGTTTTTCAGCTAGTTGCTGCGGCTTCTTTCCACTATTAAATTTCCAGCCAAGCTTCCGTGAATCAAAAGATGCATCCAGCTGTTGACTTCTGATTTGCCTCTGCTGTAGGTGAAGAATTGCAAGTCTTTCTCTGCTGGCTGACGTGGGCTGTTGTTCCTACCAGGCTGCAGCTGATGACCCTTGCGTTATAGTCAAGGTTATATTGCCTTATTTTTGTGTAGACATGTATCTCATGTGTCTGGTATGAGAGGAGTCAACTTGTTTAGCAATACTTTGGAGCCAAGTGTCAAGAGTCAAAGAATGACTTTTGGAAGCCAGTAAGTTAATTTGCAAAAGTAGAGGTGAAATCCAGTAGCCCTCTCCTGGAATTCCATGGCAGACTCCACTAGGGTTGTCTAGGGAGGAAGGAATGTACTTTGTACATGGTCAGAAGCACCCTCCTTTGTGCATAAGTGGTGATTTACTTCATTATTATTATTATTATTATTATTATTATTATTATTATTATTATTATTATTATTATTATTATTATTATTAGAAACATAGAAACATAGAAGACTGACGGCAGAAAAAGACCTCATGGTCCATCTAGTCTGCCCTTTTACTATTTCCTGTATTTTATCTTACAATGGATATATGTTTATCCCAGGCATGTTTAAATTCGGTTACTGTGGATTTACCAACCACGTCTGCTGGAAGTTTGTTCCAAGGATCTACTACTCTTTCAGTAAAATAATATTTTCTCATGTTGCCTTTGATCTTTCCCCCAACTAACTTCAGATTGTGTCCCCTTGTTCTTGTGTTCACTTTCCTGTTAAAAACACTTCCCTCCTGAACCCTATTTAACCCTTTAACATATTTAAATGTTTCGATCATGTCCCCCCTTTTCCTTCTGTCTTCCAAATAATAATTATTATTATTTATTAGATTTGTATACCGCCATTCTCAGAAGACTCGGGGCAGCTCACAGGCTACAAAAGCAACACAACAACAAATCTAATTAATTAAAAGTTACTACTAAAATCCCATATATAATAAAAAACAGTCAACCAATTCATTTCACAACCACACATTACATCTTGTAAACAGAAGGAGGGGGCTTGATCTAATTGCCTCATGCCTGATGACATAAATGAGTTTTGAGGCTCTTGCAAAAGGTGAGGAGGCAGTGCGAATCTCTGAAGGGACCTGATTCCAGAGGGCCGGGGCCACCAAAGAGAAGGCTCTTCCCCTGGGCCCCGCCAGACAACATTGTCTAGCTGACGGGATGCAGAAAAGGCCAACTCTGTGGGACCTAACAGATCGCTGGGATTCATGCAGCAGAAGACAGCCCCCTAAGTAATCTGGTCTGATGCCATGTAGGGCTTCATATATTATATCTAGATTATAATTAATGTTCTTACTCTCCCCTGAAGTTCTTGTGTGTGTGTGTATGCTTCCATGTGAGGAATGGACTGAGGCTGTTTTATGGTAGTTTCAGCAAAGCTTCAGCATTAGATATTTTCTTTCTCCCTCTTTTTCATGCATTTAAGGTAAAGTTAGCAGCTTTTTCAAATAGAGATGACAAAGTTTAAAGTCTCTTGAGGAGCCAGTAGACATTATCAGCCATCACTGCAAATAGCATAGTGCATCTGACTTAAGCTATCTGATTTGTTCTTACCAGTCCTAGTTTAAACTGAGCTGAGGTGGTAGATGAGATAAGATGAGAAGAGAGAAGAGAAGAGATAGATAAGATATAAGTTAAGATATAAGGTAAACGAAGGGAAGAGAAAGGAAGGGAAGGGAAGAGAGATAAGAGATAAGATATGATAAGAGGAGCGAGAAGAGAGAAGAGAGAAGAGAGAAGAGAGAAGAGAGAAGAGAGAAGAGAGAAGAGAGAAGAGAGAAGAGAGAAGAGAGAAGAGAGAAGAGAGAAGAGAGAAGAGAGAAGAGAGAAGAGAGAAGAGAGAAGAGAGAAGAGAGAAGACAGAGATAATAACAATAACAATAACAATTTATTAAATTTGTATGCCTCCCCTCTCCATGGACTCGAGATAAGATATAAGATAAAAGAAGATATAATAAGGGAAGATAAGGGAAGGGAAGAGAAGATTTGTTTTCATTTTTTTTCTTTGGACACATTGGCATACATTAAAAATGAAATTCTGTTGCTTGCTCTCAAAAGTCTACACATAATAACACACAAATAGACATGCTACCATATATAGATGCATACTGTATATACCTATACCCTAACATATGAATACATATAAATATTAATCATTGTCCATCTTGAATACATAGAAACAACAAATAAGCATAAGAACAACTGAAATGTAAGGAAGACTTGTCTCCAGAAGTTGTGGGTATTCCAACATTGGAGGATTTTAAAAAGAGACTGGACAACCATTTATCTGATATAGTATAGAGTTTTCTGCTTGAGCAAAGCCGTTGGACTTGGAGACCTCCAAGCCCCGATTCTGTCATTCTGTTATAAATAGCATATGAAGCTGGGATAATTTCAATTATATACTTTTTCAGTTAAATGAAAAGAGAAGGGGAAGTTCACATAATTATCATGGAATTCATGAATTTGAAAATGACAACTTTTAATTGCTGGCGTAATTGAAAGGGAGTGTAAAAACCCAAGGTATGGATCTTGTCTTTGCAATGTATTGCCTCAAGTGTCTAAGCTAAATCATTTTACCTGATAGTTTGCAAGATAATTTCTGGATTCAAGATACCAGGTTGCATACAGTGCCACATTTGGGTTAACAATGGACTGGTTGCAAATATTGGCCATAGTGTGTTAAAGCTAATTAGCATTTTTATTAACACAGTGATAGAAACATAGAAACATAGAAGTCTGACGGCAGAAAAAGACCTCATGGTCCATCTAGTCTGCCCTTATACTATTTTCTGTATTCTATCTTAGGATGGACATATGTTTATCCCAGGCATGTTTAAATTCAGTTACTGTGGATTTATCCACCACGTCTGCTGGAAGTTTGTTCCAAGGATCCACTACTCTTTCAGTAAAATAATATTTTCTCATGTTGCTTTTGATCTTTCCCCCAACTAACTTCAGATTGTGTCCCCTTGTTCTTGTGTTCACTTTCCTATTAAAAACACTTCCCTCCTGAACCTTATTTAACCCTTTGACATATTTAAATGTGATGATGCATGTGGCATAAGGATAGCTAAGGCTAAAAATCCAAACTATCAAAACATACGGTAACTTTGTCAATGTTACTGAGAGGCAACTTCTATTGACTAGTCACAACAGAAGGCCTCTATAAACCAATCTGGTAATGAAGATGGTGTAAATAAAACCGAAACTTAAAACATAACAAAATTAAAGCATGAAAACCAAGAATTAGTAAATGAAAGGATATGTCAGTATAGATGCACGATGTGTCTATGAAACTAAGAGAAAGTGCAGGATATAAGTGTGTATATAGAGAAAAATATAGTTTAAAAATAAAATCAGAGCACAAAGAAGAGTTAGGATACAGCTGCTTTGATGGAAATAAAATATTTTTAGGAAAGCTGGGGGAATAATTTAGAGATTTGTACGAGACTGACAGTGACATGTGAAAGGGTGGAACTCAAACGAATGCTATAAATGTTATTGGCTTTGGAAGGATTTAAGAGGTTTGGCAAAATTTAGAGGGAAATGGAACTTTCTGGGGTCTGATACTCAGTCTCTCTACTAATAAATCCTCCTGTATTTCCCCCCTACCTGTTCCTTCCATTTCCCAGGAACATTTGAAACCTATGAATCAGAGCCCTAGGAAATTAGATACAAATATGCAAGTTCTCACTGAAGTTATATGTCAATATTGCTGCTCAACTCAAGTTTTCAGAAGAAATGTTAGTCACTGCATCTTCCACAGGAAGTTAATGTTGCAAGATCCAGGTTCAGGTTTGGCTACTGCAAAATAACGCCATTAAATCCTCTGAGGGGGGGGTGGAGAGGGAGAGGGAGGAAGTTATAGGAAGATGAGTAATCGGAAAGTGAACTATAGGAAGGTGAGTTATAGGAAGGTGATTCCAAATGGATATTGGTTAAAAATGTAAAATATCTAATACTACACATTGAAACAGCTGCAAGAGTTGCTTATGTGCAAAAATGGAAGAACCCACAGATACCCGACAATAAGGAAATAATCAAAAAAATATGCAGGGTGCGTTCCAAAAGTAATGCAATTATTTTTTTTAAAGTAATTTATTGAAGAGATTTGCACAAACATTTAAAATTCTTCCAAGTATTGTCCTTGGGCCTCTACACATTTTTTGCAGTGACTCTGCCATGACCGGTACGCGCCCTGGAAGGCGTCTTCAGGGACCTCTCGCAAGGTCTTTGTCACGGTCGATTGGATCTCTTCTATGGATGAAAAATGGGTTCCTTTCAGGGCTGCCTTAATCTGAGGGAACAAAAAGAAGTCTTCTGGAGTGATGTCAGGACTATAGGGGCAGCGTTGGCACCTGGTGTTTGGCCAGGAACTCGCGGACTCGTAGTGCGTTGTGGCAAGGCGTGTTGTCGTGATGGAGTTGCAAGGTAATGGAGATGTCTTTTCTCATCCTGATGACCCTTTTTCGGAGTCTTTGCAGCACATCCACGTACTAAGCAGCGTTAACTGTCTGTTAACAAACTCCTTATGGACCACTCCTTTACTGTTGAAAAAGACAATGAGCATTGTTTTCATTTTGATTCGCTCATTCTTGTCTTTTTGGCTTGGCGTACTGGTCGGTGTGCCACTCAGAGTTTCTGGGTCATATTCAAAAACCCAGGTTTCATCACCAGCAATGACATTGTCCAAATAATCAGGTACAATTTCTATACATTGCAAAAGTTCACCTGAAATTTCCGATTCCATTTTTTTCATGACACGGTCGGCGTGCAGAGGTTTACAATAAGTGACGTCCTGCTGTTTCCACAGCTTGGAGAGCACTGAGACCGGTTTCATGACAAAGCTTAGCGTCCCCCCCCCACCTATTCCAAGTGCTTCGGCCCCACTCTGACCAATAGGAGCGGCGCGGGAAATTCAATTGCATTACTTTTGGAACACACCCTGTATGAATGCACAGAAATGGACAGATTAACTATGGAGTTAAATGATCAAAAGGACTCTGATTATTATTCAATCTGGACAAAGCAGTACGTATGGACACAAAAAAGAAATGCAAATTCACAGTAAGAGATGGAACGCTACAAAGAATTATATGTACAAATGTATAAATATAGAAAATATCAATATGAATGTAAATATATGGATGCTGACCCACCTGTAAGTACAAAAATGTAAATATTCAAAAAAATCAATAAATATATATAATTTAAAAAAAGAAAGAAAATTATAGGAAGGTGATTTCAAATGGATATTAGGGAAGAGTGGAAGTCGCAAGAGAGAATGCACCTTTTCATTGGAAACCATTACTCCGTTTAGGCTTCCGTTGACCTAAGGAAATTGAAAGCCTTGTTTGGACCCTTGTTTGTCTAAGGTAAAAATTTAATTAGATGCTCTTCTGTTTATTTAGCCATCCTGGCTGTGACAGGATTATGTATGCTTGCTATATGTTACAAATTAGCTATATGTAACTAGGTTAAGTGAAGAATTAATGTTTTATACTTGTGTACACAAGAAAACTGGTTATAAATAATAAAATGGCAAGACTAGGAAAGAGCTTCGCTTCAGAAACTGCTCATCCCAAAGAGATATATATGAATGGAATGTAGGCATGTGATTATGACTGTTTAATAATTAATGGGCTCTTTTTATTATGGGGTTTTATAGTTTTAGATATTGTATTCAACTTATTATTATTGTTCTGTATCTATTTGTATTTATATTATTATTGTAAGCCGCTGTGAGTCCTTCGGGACTGGGTGGCATAGAAGTCAAATGAATGAATGAATGAATGAATGAATGAATGAATGAATGAATGAATGAATGAATGAATATATGTGTGTGCGTGTTTGTTTGTTTTGCTGATTTTTTTTTGCTGAAGCTGCAGGATCAAATCCCAGTAAGGGTATGACTAGCTGATGAGGCCAGAACAAGGCCTAAATATTGCTATCCTAAAAATTCAGCAACCCCCATCCCCACCCCATGTGATACATACAGAATATAGTTTGTCGGCTATAAACAAAATTAACATCCTTGGAAATGGCCCTGGGTTGGGCCGAGAAGCAAAGAGGAAGCTGTGAAGCTCCTTAAATATACCAGTGTGATCCGACAGAAAATATATATATATTCTATTTCGGGAACAAGGCTGAAATAGTGCAATCCTAGAAATTTGTCTCCCTGTCAGTGATTTCTACAGCCAGCCTCAAGTTTCCCAGGGCCTCCTCCACCCTCTCCTGCAGCACCGCCATACTCTTTACCAGGACTCCCTCCGTTTCCAGCTAAATGACAGCAACCAGGATTCCTGGGATTGTCATCATTAAGCAATGTGGTCACGTGTTATCTCCTGCTTAACTACCATAGCATTTTTTAAAAATTATTATTATTATTATTATTATTATTATTATTATTATTATTAATTATTTACTAGATTTGTATGCCGCCCCTCTCCGTAGACTCGGGGTGGCTCACAACAGTGATAAAAACAATACATGGTAACAAATATAATAATTAAAATCTAAAATAACAGTTTTACATTAAAAAGTCTAAAAAGCAAAAAAAACCCCAATAGATAAAATACATACACACAGTCATATCATGCACAAAATTACACAGGCAAGGGGGGGATGTCTCAGTTCCCTCAAGCCTGACGACAGAGGTGGGTTTTAAGGAGTTTATAAAAGGCAAGGAGGGTGGGGGCAGTCTTAATCTCTGGGGGGAGTTGATTACAGAGGGTTGGAGCTGCCACAGAGAAGGCTCTTCCCCTGGGTCCCGCTAGACGACATTGTTTAGTCGACGGGACCCGGAGAAGACCAACTCTGTGGGACCTAACCGGCCGCTGGGATTCGTGTGGCAGAAGGCGGTCTCGCAGATATCCTCATCCGGTGCCATGAAGGGCTTTAAGGGGCATAACCAACATTTTGAATTGTGACTGGAAACTGATCGGCAACCAATGCAGACTACGGAGTGTTGGTGATGCAAAGGCCAGCAATCCCCATTGTAATCAAGGACTACATATATCCAGATTAAATAGTCTTACAGAGCAGATTTCAGGTTGTTTCAAACTAAATATAGAATTATTGGTTAGCTCAATGTCTACATTTACTTTAAAACATGAATGGGCAGTTATTCTACTCATAACCAACAATTGATTCACAAAGGAAATGTCTTCACTTCCTGAGCAAGTCCCTATAATGAGTGGAAGTAGCAATAGAAGGGAAGCAATCAGCCCACTTACCGTATGTATAATGTGAAGATTGATGTGGTGAACTTTCAGTTTATATAGTGAATTAGTGCAATTGCCTTGCTCATTTGTTTTCCACCAAACAAACATGCCTAAACTACAAAAACATTGCTGGTGTTTTCCCCGAAGCCATTGATTTAAAAGAATATTCTCTACTTCTGAGAACGCTGGATTCCATTTAGCGAAGTCAGATTGTGTGGGCTTTTATTTTTTGATTTGTTCCAAATGTACACCAAAGATTAAATATTTATGAAGTCAATAAAAGCTCCCATTTACAGGGGGGAAATACGGACATGTTTTCTCAATTTGTACCTGGTTAGTAGGACATTCTTGTGCCAGTCGGTGAATTAACAATTAACTTTATTTTCTCAAGCAGCCACAGTCAAAAGGTATCTGCTGCCAAAGCATTGACCTACAACTGTGTTTAAAGCAGTGTTTCCCAACTTTGGCAACTTGAAGATATCTGGACTTCAACTCCCAGAATTCCCCAGCCAGCATTCGCTGGCTGGGGAATTCTGGGAGATGAAGTCCAAATATCTTCAAGTTGCCAAGGTTGGGAAACACTGGTTTAAAGTAAACATCTGAAAATAAGCATGGAGTAGAGCCCCAAATACTGGATATTCACAGAAATCTTGACTCTCACAGTGCAAGCATTGTGCCTATCTCTGCGTGTTGTGTGTTGTGATACAGTTCTACAGAGGAATCATTGCGTCTGTCATCTGCACCTCTATAACTGTCTGGTTTGGTTCTGCAACCCAACAAGACCGACACAGACTTCAGAGGATAATCAGAATAGCAGAAAAAAACAATTGCGGCCAACCTGCCTTCCACTGAGGACCTGTATATTGAACGAGTCAAAAAGAGGGCGGTGAAAATATTTACTGACCCCTCGCATCCTGGACACAAACTGTTTCAATTCCTACCCCTCAAAAGGACACTATAGAGCACTGCACACCAAGACAATTAGACACAAGAACAGTTTTTTCCCCGAACGCCATCACTCTACTAAACAAATAATTCCCTCAACACTGTCAAACTTTTGACTAAGTCTGCACTTCTATTTCTACTAGTTTTTTCTCGTCATTCCTATCATCCTTTTCCTCCCACTTAGGACTGTAGGACTGTAACTTGTTGCTTATATCCTAAGATTTTTATTAATATTGCTGGTTTCCTAATTGCTTATTGACATTAAGTGTTGTACCACATGATTCTTGACAAATGTATCTTTTTCTTTTATGTACACTGAGAGCATATGCACCAAGACAAATTCCTTGTGTGTCCAATCACACTTGGCCAATAAAGAATTCCATTTTATTCTATTCTATCTATTCTATTGCAGAAAAATAGTGTATACATTTTCAGTTACAGAAAAGATTGACGGTTAGTGCCTGAGACTTATATGGCAAATAAAGAAGTATACAGTGTTTGCTCGATTTTCACGGGGGATGCGTTCCTAGACCGCCCACGAAAGTAGAATTTCCGCGAAGTAGAGAGGGGCGGCATACAAATCTAAGTAATAAATAAATAAATAAATACACTATTTTTGGCTATGAACAGTATCCCAAGCCTTCCCTTAACACTTTAAACCCCTAAATTACAATTTCCCATTCCCTTAGCAACCATTTAGATTATTACTCACCATGTTTATTTATTAAAGCTTATTTAAAAAAATGTTTTTTAAAGGCAGACAAAAGTTTGGCAATGACATATGATGTCATTGGGCGGGAAAAACCGTGGTATAGGGGAAAAAACCGCAAAGTATTTTTTAATTAATATTTTTGAAAAACCGTGGTATAGACGTTCCGCGAAGTTTGAACCCACGAAAATCGAGGGAACACTGTCATACAATAGCAGAAGTTTAAACCAGCTTTAAAAATAGGAGAAAAATGTCCTTCAATATCAATCCAGCTTTGCAACTACTACTCACTGTTACTATTATTAACTTTTTAAGTAATCCCTGGGGTAGAGTCAGAATGGCTGAATGGAACTGAGAGTTTACTGGCTGGATGCCTTTCCTGATGCCATGTGGAGTTCACAGTAGATATTTTTTCTTTGCACCTAGGAGAGAAACACCTGTTGCTACCTAGGACTGAATGCTCAACCTTCCAAGTGGGAGGCGAGCATTTTCACCCCTAGGCCACCGTGCCACTCTTACTCACTACTACTGCTATATGATATGGAGTACCAATGGATACATACAGAATTAGCATGTGGGTGTTCTTTAATGTTGTATAACTTCCAGCAGACGTGGTTGGTAAATCCACAGTACTGTAACTGAATTTAAACATGCCTGGGATAAACATAGATCCATCCTAAGATAAAATACAGGAAATGGTATAAGGGCAGACTAGATGGACAATGAGGTCTTTTTCTGCCTTCAGTCTTCTATGTTTCTATGTTTCTTTTTTGGAAGCATTATGACGATACGTTAAACTGAAAACTTTCATGCAAAATCTGCTCATGTGGACACCAAACTTGAAATTTAGAAACTCAGAAGACTTCTGATGAATTCAGACTTCCCACCAAATCACTGAGACAGAAAAGAAACAATGCTACTACAAGTAATTTCAGAAATATATAAAGACAGAAACCAAAGCATTTATGGAAATGCTTCCCTGGCAAATAACTTAGTGCATTGAGTTATTCAATACACAAAGTTCTGCAATAAAAAGACCTGGTTACCATGGATTAGAAGAATGAAAAATTATGCTATAGGAAATCATTTATAGAAAGAAAAAACAGGGCTTGTGGTCTTGCAACATTGAAAATCAGATCAAATGGAATGGCCTTTTGGGGAGAAAGGAAATGCTACAAAGACTGATGTCCCACTATTAAAATCAATAATTGAAGGGCTATCGACAAAGTTCATGTAGATTGTTTGCCATGCCAGGAATTTACTCTCTGTTTCCCTTGCACAGGTCAGTGTACAATAATCTGTATGCTATAATCAGAAAGAAAGGGTCATCCCAGAGGTCATGGTTTTAGGAGGGTGGCACTTCAAAGACATTTATCTCTGTTACAACCCCATTAAGCCCCTGGTAATGGTCTATTGTCTTTCATCATCTTAACCTCTTCACCTGCTTATTTACTTTTGCCCTAACTTCAAAACACAAAGAGGAGGGTAAGCAGGTGCTTACTTGCAGAGGTCTTGAACTGCCAATGTTTGCAACATTTGTTTCATGGAAACTGTTCAGTTCTTGTTGTGATTCCGTCTGAGGCTCCTCAGGGAACGGCTGAACCTCTGCCGGCTCCCTGCTCAGAGGGGGAGGATGAGGAACAGGAGGAGGAGGAGGAGGCCCAGGCAGAAGGGGAGGAGGAATATCAGGCCGAGGGAGAGGGAGAACAGCCAGAATTCCCCGGGGTGGAGCTCTCCCCAGCAAGCAGCCTGGAGTCCTTAGATGAAAATGCTCAAGCCATCATCGATCACAGGCAGAGAAGAGCAGCACAACGAAGGGGACAATTAGCCAGGTACTTCCAGTCCTAAATTGGTAACAGCTGGGTTTGGGTGTGGTTCTCCCCAGAAAGGCTGAAAAGGCAGACCCACCCTTCCTGTATTGTGGAGTATTATCTTTGGGAGTCCTGGGACCTGGCTGTGATCTTTGGCGTCTCTGATTCTGGCTTGTGGCCTTGAAGGCTGAAACCTTGGGGGAAAAGGCGTGGGGGCTTATTCTCTACAGTGGTGTGTGTGCCAGGAAGAAGTCTGCTGTATTGTCTGGCCGTCAGGACTTTGCTGTGAAGCCTCATAGCCTGCCTGTTGGGAAGAACAGGTTTTTCTCTGTGTTTATGTTTCAAACTATAAAGTGCTTTTGTTTTTACCAGCGTGTCTGGCTGCTTTTTCCAGTTGGTGTTGAAGTCTGGGGGCACCCAGACAGAACAGTTCTTAAATGGGAAAAATGGATTAGGGGAGAAAGTCTTGACAGCTTCACTGATGGAACGATGTATAGAAGTCTACTATGATCAGTGGCCATCAAGATCTTCTTCACGTATTCTAAAAGCCAGGGAAACCTGCAGCTTGGCAATGCACCCCAACTTCCCCTCACTAAGTGTAAGTCTGATGCTTACGAGATGGTAAAGTCTCATTTGAAGTGAAACTCCTGGGGACTTCATGAACACATGTGTATTATTTTACGAGGTCTGGTGGTGCAGTACTCTAGGCCAGTGTTTCCCAACCTTGGCAACTTGAAGCTATCTGGACTTCAACTGCCAGAATTCCCCAGCCAGCGAAACACTGCTCTAGGCTACTTCTGGCTGCCTGCAATTTGGCAGTTCGAATCTCACCAGGCTCAAGGTTGACTCAGCCTCCCATTCCATCCTTCAGAGGTGGGTAAAATGAGGACACAGATTGTTGGGGGCAATATGAATCTGAACTCCTCAGGAGCTTTGGAGAATAATTTGACTCCCTCTTCTTTATGGCAACCCATGAGATATTGGAACACTTCTATCATGTCTCCCCTGGTCCTTCTTTTCATTAAACTAGCCATGCCCAGTTCTTGCAACCATTTTTCAAATGTTTTAGCCTCCAGTCCTCTAATCATCTTTTAATGAAATTTTAATGAAATTTTAATTTTAATGAGACATACCCACTGTTTCTCAATCTTGGCAACTTTAAAACACATGGATTTCAATTCCCAGAAATGTGTACTGGCTGGGGAATTCTAGGCATTGCAGTCCATGCATCTTAGGTTTGCCAAGGTTGAAAAACACTGTTTTAAGCCACGATTGAACTTTGTAGTCATGGTGAATGCAAAGGATCTATTGACACATAGGCTCTTGATGGCAAAGACACTGAAAACAAGGCTCAACTTGAAATCTAAAATAAAAATATCTTTACCGGCTGTCCCTTGCATCTCTTATTAGTTCTTTTTTTAAATAGCCTCATCAGCAGAAAGTCACTCAATATGATATTACTTACTCATTTTGTGGATGCATTTCAAATATTTCTAGGCTATGTTTTATGGGAAAGGACAACAATGTAGAACCACCTACATTTACTGACTTTGTCTTATGAACAGATAATTATTAGATCACTATATTTTCATCTCAGGAGTTAATGGGGATTTTAAACATGATTTTGAAAAAAAATTATTATTGTTCTGTCTAAAGAGTGCTATTCTTATAGCCCCAAAGATACACAACTGAATTTGCACAAAGGTTTTGAGATTTGGATTCAGCAGATCCCCTGGGGGAAGGGTTTTTTTTAAAAAAATAATAATATTTTTTTAATTAAATTTTTATCACAACAAACAAACAAAAAATCTTAAAGAAAAAGTGCCCAACACCAATAACCCCTCCACCATTTAGGGGGTTAAATTATTTACAGTAAATTTCAATTTCTTCCTTGGCTCCGGTTTACATTTCTTTACATACAAAAAGTGATTGGAGTTTATTTTTCACACTGTCGTCATATATTCTACTTAAGATACAATCTTTCACCTTATTCCATCGTGCCATCAGCTTCTCCGATTTATTTTCATCAAAGTTATTTAATCTTATTTCCATAATTTCAAAGTGGATGTGGTCCACCACGTACCAGTACCAATTCTGGATTGTCCATTTATTGCTGTCCTTCCACCAGCAGATCCCCTGGGGGAAGTGACGGTGTGATTTGTACTGATTTCTACTTCTCCTTGATAGCCCAGGCTCTGCCTCCTTGCCATTTCAAATATTATTCTCCTGAAATTAGTTGTTCAATTTCTGACATCTTCTTCTTCAGGAAAAAAGAAGAGGCTTCTCATTTTTCTACCCCAGTGCATTGTAATGTGTTCATAATTTATTGCTAAGAGAACAGAAGAAGCTTCTTGGATGAGAAGCAAAATGTTTTGAAGGAGATAAACTAACAAGATTCAGTCGACTTTTGGAAAAGCATCTTTGGGACAAACATGACCTGGATAATTAAACATAGAAGCATAGAAGATTGACGGCAGAAAAAGACCTCATGATCCATCTAGTCTACCCTTATACTATTTCTTGTATTTTATCTTAGGATGGATATATGTTTATCCCAGGCATGTTTAAATTTAGTTACTGTGGATTGACCAGCCACGTCTGCTGGAAGTTTGTTCCAAGCATCTACTACTCTTTCAGTAAAATAATATTTTCTCACGATGCTTCTGATCTTTCCCCCAACTAACTTCAGATTGTGCCCCCTTGTTCTTGTGTTCACTTTCCTATTGAAAACACTTCCCTCCTGAACCTTATTTAACCCTCTAACATATTTATATGTTTCGATCATGTCCCCCCTTTCCCTTCTGTACTCCGGACTATACAGATTGAGTTAATTAAGTCTTTCCTGATATGTTTTATGCTTAAGACCTTCCACCATTTTTGTAGCCCGTCTTTGGACCCATTCAATTTTATCAATATCTTTTTGTAGATGAGGTCTCCAGAACTGAACACAGTATTCCAAATATGGTCTCACCAGCGCTCCATACAGTGGGATCACAATGTCCCTCTTCCTGCTTGTTATACCTCTAGCTATGCAGCCAAGCATACTACTTGCTTTCCCTACCGCCTGACTATACTGTTCACTCATTTTGATACTGTCAGAAATCACTACCCCTAAATCCTTCTCTTCTGAAGTTTTTGCTAGCACAGAACTGCCAATACAATACTCAGATTGAGAATTCCTTTCACCCAAGTGCATTATTTTACATTTGGAAACATTAAACTGCAGTTTCCATTGCTTTGATCACTCATCTAGTAAAGCTAAATCATTTGCCATATTACAGACGCCTCCAGGAATATCAACCCTATTGCACACTTTAGAGTCATTGGCAAATAGGCAAACCTTCCCTACCAAACCTTCCCCTAGAATTGAGAATCCAAGATGAGTCTGTGTATATTGCATGGAACTCCTTAGCGGGAAAGGAAATTAAACTAAAACTACCCTTGTGAAAATAAAATGAAAACTATTCCTTTCTAAAATAAGACTGAGAATGGCCGAAAAAGTACAGAAGTGTGGTGCGGGGGGAATTGAGTGCTGATAGTTCAGAAGGGTCTGAACCCCTCTAGGAGCGATTGATGGGAATCATATTAGGAGTAAAACTCTGTTTTTAGTAACTCTGAATGCAATCTAATAAGTGTAAAAACATCTATTGCAGTAGATGAATATAGAGAGGAGTGAAATTATATGTCCCCGGAGACAAAATATTATAATATGAGTGCTAGGAAAATGTGATGTTTTGCAACAGATGTGCTAATAGAGTCTGTTTGTGTGCTTAGATCCTTTCCAGCAAGTGATTAACAACTTTGCTACTCTGTTGTATCCAGTTTTGATGTCATTTCAGCATACTTTTTAACAAAATGTGCTGGAACTTCTAAATCTGTAAGTGAGCTACAATTAGTGCCATTTATTTATTCTGCTGAATGTGTTACAGTTTGTTGCAAATCACCTTCCACTGTTTTGGTCAATTTATACTGCATTTCAATCCCTTCCGTTATTACTATTAGGTTATGTTACCCTGTTTTCTGCATGTGGATGTGAAAAGTTATGTCAACCACTAGAGAATCAGGAGATCCAGGCAATTCAAATGTGTATAAAGATTTATTGTAAACTTAAGTTCTCTACAAGAATGTGAACTATTAATGGTCAAGGGAAATTAGCGGGAATTAAGAATAGAAAGAAATTCAACATGGACTGGACTTAGATCTCTTTTGGATGCACAAGGATTCATTACTGATGATGATTTGACCCTTCCCACAGGCTCAATTTGGTCATCTCCTGTGGGCAGTGATTCTCAACCTGTGGTCCCTGGACCCCTGTGGGGTTGTGATGTTGTCACAGGAAGTCCATGAAGGCTTGAAGGCATGTTGTGATTTAAATCTTGAGTTAAGTCTTGGGAACCCATGGCCATGGTCAATGGCCACACAAGTATTTAAAGGGGGGTCCAGGGGAAGAAAATGTTGAGAACATATTGTCTATAGCATATGAAGTAGGGTAGAGCAGAGCAAAGCAGAACAGATTGGACACACAAGGAATTTGTCTTTGATGCATATGCTCTCAGTGTACATAAAAGAAAAGATACATTTGTCAAGAATTATGATGTACAACACTTAATGATTGTCATAGGGTGCAAATAAGCAATCAGGAAACAATCAATATTAATAATAATAATAATAATAATAATAATAATAATAATAATAATTTATTAGATTTGTATGCCGCCCCTCTCCGAAGACTCGGGGCGGCTCACAACAGTAATAAAAACAGTATAACAATGGGACAAATCTAATAATAAAAATATATATAAACCCCAATAATTGAAAACCATACAGCACATACATACCAAACATGAAATATAAAAAGCCTGGGGGAGATGTCTTAGTTCCCCCATGCCTTGCGATATAGGTGGGTCTTGAGTAACTTGCGAAAGACTTAATATAAATTGTATAAATAAAGACCTTTTTGGATCTGCCAAAATTGCCAAATTTTCACAGATGTATCTTTATCTCTGAAACAGAGGTGGGATTCAGGAGGTTCGGACTAGTTCCCGTGAAACGGATGCTAATTTTACATCTGGTTCACTGAACTAGTAGTTGCAAGGACTGGTTGGCCCTGCTCACTCTGCCCCTCCTTTCCCAACACTCTCCACATAGCTCGTTTTGGATGCCAGGTAAGTACAGGGTCCACACAGAGGATCTGGCAGAATGAAAACAGGCCTCCCAGAAGTTCCTGAAGTCCAGAAATGAGCCCATTTCCAGCCTCCGGAGGGCCTCTGGAGCCTGGGGAAGGATGTTTTTGTCCCAGAGGCTTGAAGAACGCCTCTGGAGCCTGGGAAGGTGAAAAACATGCCTCTTAGAAGGTCCAAAATTCCAGAAATGGGCCAGTTTTCTGCCTCCAGAGGGCCTCCGCAGTCATTTTCACTCTCCTGGAGGCTCAAGGGAAACCTCTGGAGCCTAGGGAGGGCGCCTTCCCTGCAGGAGGCTGAGTAAGCCACACCCACCATGGCCACGCCCACCCAGCAACCTGGCAGAGCACCAGTTGCTAAAGTTTTGGATCATGGCCCTGCTGAAACCTTTTGGAATCTATTTGAATAAAACCATATTAAAGCAATTAAATTGTAAGTGTTAGAATGTTAACACAAACTAGGAAAAAGTGGCTTTAAGCCATGCTCTGGCCAGAAAATTCACAAAATAATCTTTGGAAAATAATATATGTTTTCCTCACAATGTTGATGCAAAAATAAAATGGAGAAGACTTTTTACACTAAATATTTTGGAGAATGCATTATATAAAACTAAGGGTGGTATTGCTTTTGATCCAGAATAAATTAATTGGTGTCAAGACTAAAATTATTTGGTGTCAAGACTAAAATTATTATTCTTATTATTACAATCATAAATATTAATTGTTATAATTACAAGCATCCCATGAGTATTTACTAGGATAAGCGTTTCTGGTTTATCTTCCAGTAAATGGTTGTTTTGCCATTGGTTATGGCTACTCAAGTATCCATTTTGTGAGAGGACCAAATATATGTAGATGTCAGCCATTTACAAAAAGTTATCTAGCTTTGTTATTAAGAAATAAATGTCCTCACTCTTGATTCAAGGAACCAATAAAACTTTTAATTTGTTAAATTGGACAGAGTTTGTCGTTTGGAGAGAGATGTAAAAAACAAATCAATAAAGCAGTTGTAACCAAACAATAAAGAGTGCTGTATTGATTCATCCACCACATTTCCTGTAGACATTCCTGCATAGGTTACAATTCACATGGGGATAACCTTCATTGTGAGCACTCAGTTGCTTTGAGGTAAAAGCGAAGGTGTGTTTGTATGGTTGGCAGGACAAGAAGAGATGCTTCAAAATTGGCCAGGGCTGTTTTTTAATTGGAAGAGGAGAATAAGCTAAGAAGAATATGCTTGTCATGGAAGAACTTCATAAGTAGTGATGGGCGAACCCAACGGTGTTCGGGTTCGGCAAGTTTGGACGAACTTTACGCAAAATTCGGCCGAACCTGAACCGAACCCGAACTCGAACCCGAATGGGAAATCCCTCCCATGAAGAGATTCCAAGGGCAGAGCTTTCACGTCACCGGCAGGTTGCTAAGGATGCCAAGGTGATCACTTCCTGGATTCCATGGAATCCAGGAAGTGATCACCTTGGCGTCCTTAGCAACCTGCTGGTGACGTCAAAGCTCCAAACATCGAACACGACCCCGAACTTTGCCCGAAGTTTGAAAAAATTTCGGGTTCGTGTTTGGCATACCGAACACCGCAAAATTCAGTATGGACCCGAATTGTGCGGATTCAGTTCGCCCATCACTATTCATAAGCAAATAAGATTCTTCTAAGCAGTTGAACTGGTCAGATTTTTTGCCTGAGTCAGCTTCCTGTTGCTAGTTGATCGACAGACCACACAAAGCTAAAACTGAGAAGCACTTATTCATAGATTTTGCAAATGGTGCCAAATAATCTTGACCCTTGCCCATTAACGTAGCCACTTAGGCTTTCACCTATATACCTGATATTGACTTCCCCAAACAGCCCAATTTCGGCTTAGTTAGGCTGTTAGCTGTGGATGATAGAATAGACAATACCAGATTGGGGAAAGATGGATCAAACATCATCCACACTTTACTTATTATGTGTTAAAATTCCTTTTCAAGTATTTGCCCCACAAATATTTGCCCCTAAACTCTGTACTATTCAGAAGACACGGGAAAGGACAGCTGTCCAAATGGTGCCATTCTTGTGTTCCCACTCACTGCTACAGCTGCTACTTTAATGGGATTAGTTTAATTGATTGAAGGCGAGAATAGACAATGTGAATCCAAGGGCTTAGTTTGGAAATAAGCTACATCAGGGTTTAGTTTTGCCACAAGAAGTTACTAGTGAGATAGGTCGGATGGGCCACAGAGATGGCCATGATTGCTATTGGACTCATGGCAAGATCTCAGCAGAATTTCTGGGATACTTGATCAATCACAGCTTGACTAAACTGTAGACATGTACCTAGCTTAAAGTTCTGAAACACATGTTATGGCAGACTACATAGAAACATAGAAGACTGATGGCAGAAAAAGACCTCATGATCCATCTAGTCTGCCCTTATACTATTTCCTGTATTTTATCTTAGGATGGATATATGTTTATCCCAGGCATGCTTAAATTCAGTTACTGTGGATTTACCAACCACGTCTCCTGGAAGTTTGTTCCAAGGATCTACTACTCTTTCAGTAAAATAATATTTTCTCATGTTGCTTTTGATCTTTCCCCCAACTAACTTCAGATTGTGTCCCCTTGTTCTTGTGTTCACTTTCCTATTAAAAACACTTCCCTCCTGAACCTTATTTAACCCTTTAACATATTTAAATGCCCCCCCTTTTCCTTCTGTCCTCCAGACTATACAGATTGAGTTCATTAAGTCTTTCCTGATACGTTTTATGCTTAAGACCTTCCAGCATTCTTGTAGCCCGTCTTTGGACCCCTTCAATTTTGTCGATATCTTTTTTTACAAGGATGAAGCCATTGTTTTTGCCCTCTGTCAATGTGGAAATTCCCTCCTTCGTTCATTGCTGTTTAACTATTTCCCCCACTCTCTAATAGTTTAATTAACATTTTGCCTTGTAAAAGGAGCCATGGTGGGGGTGGTGCATTGATTAGAATGCAGTATTGCAAGCTGACTCTGCCCGCGGCCAAGAGTTTGATCCTAAAAAGCTCAAGGTTGATTCATCCTTTCATCCTTCTAAGGTCAGTAAAATGAGGACCCAGATTGTTGGGGGCCATATGTGAACTCTGTAAACTACTTATAGAGTTCTGTAAAACAATATGAAGTGGTATATAAGTCTGAGTGCTCTTGCTATTTCCTGGCTTGAAGTTGGGCAACTGTTGGTAGTTGACATAACTCACATCTCCTTACTGTTGTGGTTAGCTCTGGCCCAGCTCCTGCCCCAAGGAATGTGCAGATGGATGTGGGGGAAACAACCACATGCCGCAGGCCTGTTTTGCTCCCGATGGAATCTGCCGACAAAGCCTCCTCTGACCAAGGAACTGTGAGTGACAGGGAAGAGGGGAGTTTGGCAGACAGCCCAGGAGGAGATCAATCATCTGTATCATCCTTGGATTCTGAACAAGAATTAATGACACATCCACGCATGCTTAGAGTGATGCATAGGAGACAACAATTGAAGGATTATTACAAGAGAAAATGAGGCCACCTGTGGTTGGATGGGGCTGCTGTAATTAGTGCTACAGATAAAAGAGTTTTAGCCCCATGGCAGTTTATCTGATTCATTGTTTCGTCAAGATTGTGATTTTTGTGCTGTTCAAGATTGTGTGTGGACACTCTGGACTTTAGAATTTGACTCAATTTCCCAGTTATTGGGTGAGCAATTGGATTGCATTTCACCTGTGCCTTGTGTGTACCATAAAATCCCTTTGACATTTAAAAAGGGAGCTGTTTCTGTTTTTCTGTTTATAAAAACTTTTGGTTTTCCTTTTATCGTGTGGTGTGTGTCTTTCTGGACTAATTACCCTGCAATTACGGGCGGTTGAAACACGCTGGCAGAACACTTACTGAGAAAGTCTAGCTCTCAATTGTATTCTCAAAAACTGCAAAAGTAGAAGGGTCCTAGAAGAGTGAGGCAGGCTATGATCAGGTGTTGCCTTGATGGCAAAATGGAGGATAAGTTTTAGACTGCTGAATGAACATTGCTTTGCCAGGTATGAGTTACAGCATGGATTATAATTGCTCCTGTTTCAAAGGTCCAAAGCAAAGAAGGCAGGTTCAGAATTTGGCTGCACTGCTGAATTATAGAGAACTACTGAAGTGCTCTTGAAAGTAGAATCTGCAAATAGTTCTGGCTTTCCTTCACAGTTCTTAGGATTGTTTTTGCTAAACACTACTGTGACTTTCTTCTCCTCTGAGTAAATAGTTCTCCACATTCAAAGTCTAAGCCACAGAGATAGAGACATGTAAGCTTAACACTACTAGAAATAATCAATGTCCAAAATATTGACATCTACTATATGTTCTGTGGGGTACGTTTTCCAAGGAAATTGGTAGGATTTTCAGCCAGTTGGTTCAATAGTGGTACAGTGTTCCCTTGATTTTCAGGGGGGATGCGTTCCAAGACCGCCCGTGAAAGTCAAATTTCCGCGAAGTAGAGATGCGGAAGTAATTACACTATTTTTGGCTATGAACAGTATCACAGGACATCCCCTAGCACTTTAAACCCCTAAATTACAATTTCTCATTCCTTAACAACCTTTAGATTATTACTCACCATTATTACTGGTACTCACCATTGAAGAAGATACTTAATGATCCTGATATTTATTAACATAATTATTTATTAACAATAATTTGGCAATGACGTATGACGTCACGGGTGGGAAAAACCATGGTGTAGAAAAAAAGCAGCGAAGTATTTTTTAATTAATATTTTTTGAAAAACCGTGGTATAGACTTTTCACGAATGTCGGACCTGCGAAAGTCAAGGGAACACTGTATTATAAAGCTTTCCATCTTTGACTATGTTTGGGGAGATGAGTTTTATAAAGGAAACTTTGGCCTTTTTGTTTCGAAAGACTGGAGCAAAAACTCTACTAGCTTTCAGTTTTCATACCAAAAAAGGCCTGACCCCTGAATTCCAAGTGGCAAGTGAAACATACTAATTTAAGAGTTCCAATGCAACAGATATAACTTTCCACACGCTACTCATAGGTCATAAGTACAAACATGTAATCTTTCAAAATCTACATTCCCTAAACAAAGTCATAAATTAAGTCAGCTAAATGAATAAATCAAAGGTGACATCATATGTGCTGTGCTAGAGATGTGAAAGAATATTTTTAAGAAGTTGTTTATATTTTTGAAAATGGAGCCCAGCAATTCATGCAATGAAGTCCTAGGTCTTCAAACATTTTGTGAATAGCAGTACAAAGCAAGAAAGAGATTTTGGTATTGTGAGACTTTTTGCAGATATCCATAGAAAATTGTACTTTTAAAAAACTAATTTATTTCATCAGTGATAGTTTTTAAGATGATAAAACAATCTTTTCCATATTCTTCATTGACCAAACCCCCCACCTTGAAAAGTGTGCAATTCTGAGTAGTGGACTTTAAGAAGGATTTTTTTAAATGGAAAATTAGAAACATAGAGGCACAAAAAAAGACCTCATGGTCCATCTAGTCTGCCCTTATACTATTTCCTGTATTTTATCTTAGGATGGATATATGTTTGTCCCAGGCATGTTTAAATTCAGTTACTATGGACTTACCAATCACGTCTGGTGGAAGTTTGTCCCAAGCATCTACTATTCTTTCAGTAAAATAATATTTTCTCAAGTTACTTCTGATCTTTCCCCAAACTAACCTCAGATTGTGTCCACTTGTTCTTATGTTCACTTTCCTATTAAAAACACTTTCCTCCTGGACCTTATTTAACCCTTTAACATATTTAAATGTTTCGATCATGTCCCCCCTTTCCCGTCTGTCCTCCAGACTATATAGATTGAGTTCATGAAGTCTTTCCTGATAAGTTTTATGCTTAAGACCTTCCACCATTTTTGATATTGATTTTATCAATATCTTTTTGTAGGTGAGGTCTCCAGAACTGAGCACATTATTCCAAATGTGGTTTCATCAGCGCTCCATACAGCGGGATCACAGTCTCCCTCTTCCTGCTTGTTATACCTCTAGCTATGCAGCCATAGCTATGCAGAAAATTGTTCAGCTTTGAACAGCCACCAAATGAAATGTTGCAAGTTGAGGACTACCTTTCCATACTGTAGTTAAAAGCTATGATTCTCCCTTGCTCCCACTCCATCATCGATGGCCTTATTTTAAGAATTACTGCAGTTCTGCAAGCTCTGTTTAATTTCCCTTGGCACAGAGGAGCCACAAGTCTAACAAGAGTGATACAATAAACAAGATCTTTCTGGGCACTGGTTAAATAAAATGTGATATATGAGGGTGTGCCATCTTCACAGGATTTTTGTACAGGCATTGGGTGTGTACCCTGCATACTGTTCCTGAAAAGAGAACTAAAATGAACAGCTGTGGACTAGCAAGCAGGGCGAGGTTCTGCTCACTGCTTACACAAACAAAAGCAGCCCTTAAATGTGGCCATCTAAAATGCTTGTATTTTACAAAGGGATTTGGATGACTTTGCATAGATAATTAATATCTGGATTCATGTTCTGAGTTGTAGATTGAGGGAAGACTCTGAGTTTGGTGCTACTTTGAGTACTAGAATTTCTGGGAAAAGATGGGAAGAGTGGGGGGAGAGAGATGGGGTTTGAATGGGTAGAGATTTCAGAAGCTGAATTCAAGCTCAGTGCAGTGCAAAATAGAATGGAGACTGCCAACTGCTTATTCAAGAACATGGCTGGACCTTTAGAAAGCAATGCAATAACTTGCGATTGTATGTAACACAAAGAGATTGTTAATAATTCAAGCTCTCAATGTAAAAGTTAAAAGAAACAGTTTTTAATCAAAAGCAAACCCACAAAATACACATTACCTTTCTGGTTCAACACCAAAGTAACTATGCAAAGAAAAGGGTTCCTTTCCCAACAATAAAAACATTCTAAACAAGTGGACACATAATGCGCCATCGCATGTGTGCCTTAAGAAAGAAAAGAGAGAGAGAAAAACAATAACAAAGACAGTGAATTAAATTTAAATACAGTAATCCAGGTGGCAGGAATTTTAGCTGGGACAGAAAGGGAACAAAAAAAAGGTAACCATTTAAATAAACATGACACCTTTTCCCAAAGTCCAGACATACAGAGGTGACTATTTCAACAGGGACTAACTTTGTTCAAAGAAAAAACAAGAAAGTCCAGTTGCCTCCTGAAAAAGCATCTTTGGGACAACCATGACCTAAATAAGTGTTTCCCAAAGTGTGGTACGCATACCCCCAGGGATATGGGAAGAGTTTGGTGGGGGTACGCATTCAGAAAAAGTTCTGAAATACATCTTGCCTTTTCCAACTTCATACTTATGTGAAGTTGCTTTTTCAGTATTTGTAGACATTAAGTCGGAAAAAAGGAACAGACTATTGGACGTGGAAACGATCTGTCATCTCAGTACAAACAATTTCATCCTTCTCATTGATCCAAAAAATGTTATTTATAACTGTTATTTATATTTTATTATGAATAATTTTATTTATTATTATTATTATTATTATTATTATTATTATTATTATTATTATGTCGATACAACACAGCAAACCAGATCACTATGCTAGATTTCGTATTTCATCACCAGTTGACCGCTTCCCAAGCACCTAGGACTGCCTGATGTAGCAGTGAATTATGTTTGCCGATCCCAGTAAAGCGGCCTTTTGCAATTGACAGATAAGATTTTGTGAATTCCGATGCTTTTCAAATGTCCGCTGAGATCCTTTGGCACTGCGCCCAGCGTGCAAAGTACCACTGGGACCACTTTCACTGGCTTATGCCAGAGTCGTTGCAGCTCGATTTTTAGATCTTTGTATTTCACTAATTTCTCTAGCTGCTTCTCCTCAATTCTGCTGTCCCCTGGGATTGCAATGTTGATGATCCATACTTTCTTTTTCTCCACGATCACAATGTCTGGTGTGTTATGCTTCAGAATTCGGTCAGTCTGAAGTCGGAAGTCCCACAGTAGTTTTGCTTGCTCATTTTTGACCACTTTTTCGGGCTTATTTTCCCACCAGTTCTTTGCCACTGGTAAATGGTAGTTCTGGCACAAGTTCCAGTGGATCATCTGTGCCACAGCATCATGTCTATGCTTGTAGTCAGTCTGTGTGATCTTTTTGCAGCAGCTGAGTATGTGATTGATTGTTTCATCTGTTTCTTTACAGAGTCTGCATTAATTATATAATTAAATAGCCTGTTTCCCAACTTCTGGTGGGCCTAATAGGCTCATGTTTCACCTTATCCAGGCTCCAAAAGTTTCCCTGGAACTGGGGGAAGGTAAAAATGCCCTCCCCCCTCTGGATACTCTCCTGAAGCCAAAAATGACCTCCCAGAGCCTCTGTGTGAGCCAAAAATCAGCTGGGTGGCACAAACATGCACGTTGGAGCTGATCTAGGGCAACAGCTTGCATGCCAGCAGATTTGGCTCCACGTGCCACCTGTGGCACCTGTGCCATAGGTTCGCCATCACTGATCTATTCAGACAAAGTGCCTAAGTTGCCTGGACAGCAGATAACAAGTAACAATCATGTTCAAAGCCCTATCTATCATTTCTTGCCGAACTTTATATTTACATATGCATTTGGCTATCCATCCAATAAAAACTATCTCCAATAACATATAGTCATGGCTGGAAAATTCATGCTTGCATGCAAACCTATCAAATGGGCTATGAATCAGTAAAACAAATAAAATAACTTTAAATTCTTCCCTCAACTCAGGCATTCCACAAGATGATGCTTGCTTTCCTTCCATCTGTATACACTGTGCCAGATTTGTAACAAGCTTAATACTAGCAACTTCCATTTGTAACTGGCAAAAATGCGGTTTCCAAATTTTACTTGCCTCTACCCTTTTTTTTTAGTGTATTTCCTATTGAGTCTGATTGTTTGGAAAATGCACCGCACAGGAAGTGTTTAGATCCCTTGTCATCTCATCAGAAAGCTCCAAGTGACCTTCTGCACTTCGGGTCCAGTCCTCCAAACCACAGGGAGGGGAAAAAGGAAGGACAATAGAGTACTGTACAGTGTAATAGAAAACAACAGCTAACCTTTCACGGAATCAAGCTATTTTGGGATCTGATGCTGATAATCAATTTGAGGTGCAGTCTGGCGAGTATCCGATGCAAATGTATCCAGCATTTTTTTTTCACCAACTGGGAGCAGTCAAGAAATGCAGATAAGTTAAAGTGCACTATCAATGAACCATTCATGAACTCAGATAGTACCCTGCTTGTGTACAAAGTAGTCGCAGGCAAACCTTTCTGCTTGTCATTCTGGATTCTTTTTTTAATTAGCAGTTGTGAATCACCCTTATGCAGTGTGTCAGGTAGCGGGAAGAGAGCCCTGTGCCTTTTGCAAATCAACATCAGGTCTACTTAGGAGGCGGGGGGGGGGAACCCTGAAATACAGGAAGGACTCGGGATATCATTCCATCTGCAAATAACTGAATTCCATCCAAATGATAATGTGAGCCCTTCTCATAATTCAATCCATTAAAAATGGAGACATTGAAAGTCAAGCTGCTATTGGGTTGCTATTTGAAACAGCTGCTAAGCAATGTCTACCTCCATGTTTTTAAAATTACACTAAGCCTTGTGACTTACTGGAGTTTGATGGTCTGTATCCTATCCAGAGTTATGTTACAGCTTGGAAAAAAAAGACTCCTTTAGAAACAGCAGCACAAATATCTGCTCAGAAATATAGCCCACCAAGATCAGTGGGCTTATTTCCAGGTACATATAGAGAGTCTTAATTGTTTAAAGATGGAGTCTTTGGATTTTGAACCACATTTGGATTCTTGAGCATCCCTTTCTGTCTCTCTTCCTCTTTGGTATTCTGCATGCTTGAATAAATAAATATATTCGTAAGGATCCAAGACAAGAAAAGAACTAGGATTGTAGATTTAATAATCTATCTATATAAAAGCCAAATGGCACTCATGCATCATCACGAATTTCTAAAAGTGTAAAACCTACAAACTTGAAATGTAGTATGGAAGTTCCTCTTGTTTCTAGGTGCTGGCTAAGAAAGGATTTTTCAAAATGACCATCAGATCATTAGTCATGTCTTATATTATTTTTAACACGCTCTGATGCTAAGGAGTTAGACATTCTACTCCCCCTCCCCACCTGAAAAGAACTCTGTTCCAACTCCAGTGGGTGTGGCCAGCACGTGAGTCATCTGGCCTGAGAGCTTAAACATTATACTCCATACTAAGGAGTTCCATTTCATAGTGAAGCACGGATATCCAGCTACTACTAGAAGATATTTTAGAATAGTAGAATTCATTTATACTACACCCATATACAATACAACAGATAAATGGGAACCTCTAAATGTTACTGAGCTACAAATTCCTGCAGTCTCAGCAGCAAGATAAATGTCAGGGATTGCTCACACTTATAGCTCATAATCACTACTATATTAAGAGAGGTTCAGAAACATAAGTATCTATGAAGGGGGCTCTGCTCCTTCTCCACTTTGGTAACGATGGAAGTTCTAACACAGATGTGAATCATAATCTCCATAGGTAGACAATCAAATGATTTACTGATGGCTTTTCATGCTTAACATTGCAGATATTATTCTGCTAGTTGCAAACCTATACGTAAATAGGTCTAAATGATGGTGCTATTGCTATTAATAGCCATACAGCCTGAGAGATGATGGGAACTGAATCTATAAGATTCTTTATAATAATAGTTATAATCAGTGAAGGGCTACCAAAATTTTTACTACAACAATGTGGGTGTGGCTTATTTTGTGGGTGTGGCTTGATGGTCAAGTGACCAGGTAGGAATGGCTTGCCGGCCATGTGACTTGACCAAGGATTTTCCAAGAACCTTAAAACAATACCCATATCAATGGACTCAAAACAAGCAGGTCATCAAATTCACCCTACATCCTAGAAGTGAGCAGCTATAGAACAGTGAAATGACAGAAACATCGGAGGCTCGGGTTTGTAAATAAAAAATGGTTCTTGGGAAGAGGCAAAAAAATCTTGAACACCCAATTCGGATCTAGAAAAGTTTGTAAGTAGAGGCGTTCTTAGGTAGAGGTACCACTGTACATGAAGCTATGGTTTTTAAACCCATATGTATCATAATATAGAAGGGTGAGTCAAAAAGTAATGCCAGGTGAAGTTTTTGATAAAAATACCTGAAAATTTTCCCAGTTATAAATGATTATATCATTTACATTCAGAAATATTTTGTTTCTTACTTTTCAGCTTTGTAGACTCGCAAGGAAAATTCAAAATGGCTTCCCCCTTGGAGTGGCGTCAAAAACAAAGAGTAGTGATTGAATTCCTTGTTGCTGAGGGGAATCCCCTGTAAACATTCACAAACAATTACAAAATGTGTTTGGGGACAATATTTTAGATTATAGCAACGTATGAAAGAGGGTTTGAGGGACAAACATTATTCCAGTGACGAGAAAATGAAAACTGCAGTGAAGAAGGGACTCAAAGAACAGTCAACAAAATTTTACGAGGCAGGGATACATGCTCTCATCCGAAGGTGGAACATTGCTACTGAGAGAAATGGTGACTATGTTGAGAAGTAGGGGTGTGATCCACAGAAGACAAGCTTCATTTTGACGTATGTTACATGTTCCTGTGCTGGTAATTATACCTGTCCTAAATAAAATGGCATTACTTTTTGACTCACCCTCATGGAAGAAATATGGCAATACTTTTTTTAAAAGTGTATATTCCACTTTATATTTTTTAAAGTGTATATTAAAGTGTATATTTAGGTCAGGATATTGCAAAAGAATTATAGAATTTAAGTTGTCTATTAAAATAACAATTGCCACATACAGAAATGAAAACCTATTATTTAAAAATAAAGAAGAATAGCATATCTTTTTGTGGTGTGACTCAAAAATATGTCAACCTTGTTCTTTAACCGAGTGACAGTAGTCACAGAATGATTAACTGTTAACTAGTATATTTCTGTAAGCAAAAACAAGCTTTTGAAATATGTCTATAATTACTGTCACATTAACACTTTGTGAATTCACCCCATTAACACTTACTGAATTTTACAGTTATTTGAGCAGGAAAATGTGGTTACAATATGAGCAAAAATAAAATATTATTACTTGCTCTCCGGTCCAGAAAACATGCAATGATTCCAAGTAACATTAAATTTGTGTAGTTTAAAATAAATGTATAAATATTTGGTCAGATTGGATTAAAAACAATGCTCACAGTCACTCATGCCCTCATCACCTCGAGGTTCGACTACTGTAATGCTCTCTACATGGGGCTACCTTTGAAAAGTGTTCGGAAACTTCAGATCGTGCAGAATGCAGCTGCGAGAGCAGTCATGGGCTTACCCAGGTATGCCCATCTTTCACCATCACTCCGCAGTCTGCATTGGCTGCCGATCAATTTCCGGTCACAATTCAAAGTGTTGGTTATGACCTTTAAAGCCCTTCATGGCACTGGACCAGAATATCTCCGAGACCGCCTACTGCCGCACGAATCCCAGCGGCCAATTAGGTCCCACAGAGTGGGCCTTCTCCGGGTCCCGTCAACTAAACAATGTCGGTTGGCGTGCCCCAGGGGAAGAGCCTTCTCTGTGGCGGCACCGACTCTCTGGAACCAACTCCCCCCAGAGATTAGAACTGCCCCTACTCTCCCTGCCTTCCGTAAACTCCTTAAAACCCACCTCTGCCGTCAGGCATGGGGGAACTGAAACACCTCCCCCGGGCATGTTTAATTTATGCATGGTATGTTTGTGTGTGCGTCTGTTAGTTTATGGGGTTCTTTTAAAGCTTGTATAAATTTTAAAGTTTTCTGATTATTTATGATTTGTTCTATTCTGTTGTGAGCCGCCCCGAGTCTTCGGAGAGGGGCGGCATACAAATCTAAATAATAAATAAATAATAAATAAATAGATCTCCATCTTTAAATTCCTTTTATTATCACATGTAGGGTGCGTGTGATCAATTTCTTTATATGCTTCTATTTATCATGGGCAACAAAAGACCAGTTACATTGCTCTTCTAATAAAGTTTTATAAGAAAAATTATGAATGTGATTTTTGGGGGCTTTTGTCTAAGATCTTTCCATTTTAATTATTTTTCATCCAACATATCAATGTAGTCAACTTTTTAGCCCTTAGAATCACATGAAGTAATGATTGAAGGTTGGGGCATTTCTGAAGGCATCCAAGCCATTCCTACTTAACTACTTTTCTCTTTCTCTGTTTCTCCTTCCTTCCTTCCTTCCTTCCTTCCTTCCTTCCTTCCTTCCTTCCTTCCTTCCCTCCCTCCCTCCTTCCTTCCTTCCTTCCTTCCATCCTTCCTTCCTTCTACTGCTTTATAGAACTACCCTTGCTGTAATTAGAGCATGCCATAATACATAGGTAAGGAATCTAGATTTGCTCTTTAGTTGTTAAGTCATCAAGGGAGATAGCTCTTCAGTACAACTGAAGAAATCACGTCCTGCTCAGTACAGTCATTTATAACAGGGGTCTCCTACCTTGGCAATTTTAAGACTTGTGGACTTCAATTCCCAGAGTTCCTCAGCCAGCTTAAAGTTGCCAAGGTTGGAGGCTTCTGATTTATATTGTTAGTACAGGGTACATGGTTGTTAGGGATTGCCATTGTAAACTGCATATTGTAAACTGTACCAAGCTTGTACTTAAAGAGTTAATGTGCACTCAAAGAGTTAACTTGTACTTGAAGAGTTAATATTCGAGGCTGTTTTCGTCACTTCCTCATTGAAGCTATAAAAGCTCATTATTTTGCTCGGTCACTTCCTTTACTTTTGCCTGAGAGAAGGGGGAGTTGTGTCCAAGCTCCATGCTTGTATAAGCTTCGGGCTTATTATCTATATTGTATTTTAGCTTCGTGCTAATCTTGTAATTGCTCAGTGCGTATTATTCTGTATTTGCTTCGTGCTTATTCTGGATTGTTTATATTTTGTTTATATGTAAATAATACTTATTTAACTAAGTCTGTGTCTTGGCTTTATCACACATCCACACTCTGTTAAAATTCTCTGCTCGGTGTTGTCGAAGGTTTCATAGCCTAGCTAACCGAGACAAGCCAACATATAATATGGATCATTTGAGCTCCATTTATTCCATGTTGCAGTGACATTTCTTAAAATGATGAATCCCAAAAGCTCTATCAACCATTAGGTTAATCAGGAATCAACACCTCAAGAAGTTTGGAGTGCCATGGCAGCTTCTTTTCTTGCCCGGCGGAAGCTCTCACCACCCTTGGTGCAGCTGGATCTGGGCTGATGGAGCAAGCATTCCACTAGACTGCCTTGTTTCATAAAGCAAGGGTTGTCCAGTGACACTGAAGTTTGTATGGTAAAAATTGCTCGGACTATGATTGAATTTGGCAGCACCCTGGAGGAATGTGTTAGCCAAGAACTTTTGGAGATTACACTCCAGTTGGAGCCAGCTAGAGAATCCTGGGAGTTGAAGTCAACAAGTCTTAAAAGTTGCCAAGTTTGAAGACCTCTGTTCTAGAGTCATAACCTCAGAAATGAGCCCCTCTCAGTTAAAGTTAACACTGAATGGAGGTGATGCAACACCCCTGGAGAGAGGTGGGGATGGAAGGATGGAGGAAAGGTTATTTCAGCTACCTTATGTATGACGGACAGGCTGTCTTCTCTTAGACTGATTTAGTCCCCAGTATCATGCTAGCTTTATAAGGTGAAGGAGACCAAATAAGAACTGCCATTATGTTTGAAAACAAATAGAAGTCTATTACATTTATGGAGTGTGGGTGTACAGAATCATAGTAAATGCTACCAATATATTTACTTTCCTTCCTGGAGGAAAGAATATTATAATTTGTGTTTAGATATTAGACTGAAGTATCTAAGTAGTTTGGAGAAAGAAACTAAGTTATCAGTGGGCAAATGAACAATGCTTGGCTAACTACATGGTCATCTGCAGTGTGTGTGCATGTGTGTGTGTATGTGTGTGTTGTATGTTTTTAAGATGATAGCCATAATTCAATCATAACCTGGACTCCACCTCCTCTCTCCTCACCCAACGTCTGCAATGGATATCCTTCCTAGCTAATAGTTACTGGACAGGTACTGGACAGAAATGACAACTGTTGACTGGCTGCAAGTTCTGTCTTGCAAATGTATAAACATGCCTGAACACAAACTATGACAATGTCTGTCAGGGTTCCAAATAGCATCCTAAATCAAATCAGAGTCCAAAGCATAGCATTCCTCAAAGCTCCAATTTATTAACAGAGCCATATTGGCACCTCTGTGAGAAACCCAAATCTAAAGCTATGAGGATTTCTCCACCCAGTTTAAAATCTATTTCCCAGCTCCCATACCCACAAGTTCATCACAATGACCAGTCATCTTCACGGACACGTCATCAACATGTCTGCTACTCCTATCAACTTCCGGTCATGTACTGAACAAAGCATGACCTTGAGAATCTAGAAGGAATTTGTTAGGGCTACATCTCTACATCCCTCATGCAACAGCCCCTCCCAAGTTCCCACAGCAAGAATACATTCTAAAGCATAAAGTGTGGCAGGCCAAAGTCTCCAAGCCAATGATGGCTTCATCCTGACTATGTCTGAATAAAAATAGTCAAGTCCTGGGAGATGACAATAAAAGTCCCCTTGTTTGGAATAGTCCAGGGAAATGATGCTCTGAAACCAACATGTTCTGTCTACAGATATATATTGGGGAAAATGAATATATTTGTAGCCTGTTCCTCAGCTCTTATGGAAATGCTCACCTCATTTGGCCTAGAAAGTTAAAACTAAGACGCCTTAAACAATATCTAAGTATCGCCCACAAGATCATATGCTGCAACATCCTGCCTGTCGGCAACTACTTCAGCTTCAACCACAACAACACAAGAGCACACAACAGATTTAAACTTAATATTAACTGCTCCAAACTTGACTGTAAAAAATATGACTTCAGTAACCGAGTTGTTGAAGCGTGGAACTCATTACCGGACTCCATAGTGTCATCCCCAAACCCCCAACACTTTACCCTTAGATTATCCACGGTTGACCTATCCAGATTCCTAAGAGGTCAGTAAGGGGCGAGCATAAGTGCACTACAGTGCCTTCCGTCCCCTGTCCTATTGCTCTCCTATATCTCCTATACAGTTCTTCTATTCCTATATCTCTTCTTCTATTGTTCATTGATATGTTCTATTACTATACCGTCTTTTCTATTCTTTCTTAGATATATTTTACTATGAGTATCTCCTCTATAACCTTCATCATGTATTTTACTGTGTGTATATATATATATATACCCACTAAAACCCTCATTCTGTATTGGACAAAATAAATAAATAAAAATAAATAAATAAATTTCAATATAGGCAACAGCACGATAGGAGAAAAGAAGAAAAATGTATTTTGCAATCTTGGTTCTTCATGCAAAGAAGTTAAAATGAAGCAGAAGATTACTGCAAAAGTTGAACCACCACCAGGAGAACAAGATGATACAGATTCTGTCCCTTAGTCTTAGACCATGACCCACATCAAAGGTCTCTGGATCACTGCTCAGAGGAGAAGGTATTCTAGACTGCAAGATGAATCACATTTGAAAATTCACAGAGGTCACAGAGAGCTTCTCGCAAATCCAGAAGACAGAAGATGCAACATGGACAACATCTCTGTAAAAGTGACCCCAGAGGCTGCAGTACTGACAATTCCAGTGAAGAACTACCCCAGCTAGAGTCCTTCATGATGATTGATTAATGAGATCAGTGATCAATGTCTCCCCAGAGACTCTAGTACATAGATTATCTTCACCGTTAAGATGTCCAGCTGAGCAGAAAATAGTTACAGTTTTGTTTTGATTTTTAAATGGCGTGGGCAGAGAGTGAAGGATTAAGTAGAATTAAATGCTATAGATAGATCCAAAGAACTGAATCTATGCAGAGCTTTATTATCATGATATGATCGGCATTCATGCATGTCTTTATTTCATTATCTAGGACATCTCACAATTCTTTCTCAAAGGCTGGGTGCTTGTCTGAAAGACAGGGGGATTGCTATAACCAGAAGCAGCAAACCAAAAAAAGTGGACTAGAAACATCTACAAAAGGAGCCAGAAGTTTTCCTTTCTTTTTTTTAATTTTTTTTAAATTTACATATAGACAATACAAACACACAATTCATATACAAAAAGAAAGAGACACAGTATACATCTCCTCCCCCCTTTGACTGTCTCATCAACAGCCTCCTTTTATATTCTTTTACAGTATTGTTACCATTGGTTTTATCTGTAATATATAATCCATAATACTAGATTTTAATTTCTTACTCTATAACTTATATAGACATAATAGGTAGAGAAAAAGTTATATTTAAGTCTTTAAGAATTTTTAACTTGTTTCCTTATCACGCAGCACTACTAGTATTTGTTCTTTTATTCAGCCATATAGAGAAATCTTTCCAGATCTGGTAATATTTTGTGTTTTTCTATGTGATCTCTTTATGAAAGAAAATGGAAAATAAATGTGAACATTTAAATCTAAGCAATACCATGGAAGCACTGGGGAATGTGGATAGGTGGATAGGTGAGTGGGTGGGTGGGTGGATGGATGGATAGATAGATAGTGTTGTAGTTAGCTCTGGCCCAGTTCCTGCCCCAAGGAATGTGGAGGTGGATGTGAGGGAGACATCCACATGCCGCAGGCCTGTTTTGCTCCCAGTAGAATCTGCCAACAAAGTCTCCTCTGACCAAGGAAGCGTGAGTGACAGGGAAGAGGGGAGTTTGGCAGACAGCCCAGGAGGAGATTAGTCATCTGTATCATCCCTGGATTCTGAACAAGAATTAATGACACATCCAGGCATGCGGAGACTGATGCATAGGAGACAACAACTGAAGGATTATTACAAGAGAAAATGAGTCCACCTGTGGTTGGGTGGGGCTGCTGTAATTAGTGCTATAGATAAAAGTGCAGCCTGGTGTTTTAGCCTCATGGCAGTTTATCTGATTCATTGTTTCGTCAAGATCGTTATTTTTGCTCTTCAGGATTGTGTGTGTGGACTCTCTGGACTTTAGAATTGGACTCAATTTCCCAGTTATTGGGTGAGCAATTGGACTGCATTTAACCTGTGCCTTGTGTGTACCAGAAAATCCCTTTGACATTTAAACAGGGAGCTGTTTCTGTTTTTCTGTTTATAAAAACTTTTGGGTTTTCCTTTTATTGTGTGGTGTGTGTCTTCCTGGACTAATTACCCTGTAATTACGGGTGGTTGAAACACGCTGGCAGAATAGATAGACAGATAGATAGATAGATAGATAGATAGATAGATAGATAGATAGATAGATAGATAGATAGATAGATAGATAGATAGATAGATAAGTGAAGTACTTTGGCCTCTACTCACTCTGTAATTCAGACTTATTCATTATGCGAAATTCCTCTACTCACTTTTTACTTCAGACTTATTCATTATGCTAAATTCTTTCTCTAAGTTAACAAATGTACAATAAACATCCTTTTTCAAGAGGTACAATTCTTAATGATTTGCAGAAGACCCAAAAGTGCTTTTTCAAAAGGGAACTGGACTTCGTTTTTTCTTGGAAGATGCTGCTTGGATAAGCTTCAGAAGCTTCTTGGATGAGAAGCAAAAAGTCTTTAAAGAACAAGTCGATTCTGTAGATTCAAACTGATTGGAGGATGGCTTATTCCCTCCTTTCTCCTCCTTTTCTTACTCAGACTCACAGTTCTCAGCCAGTTGCTCAGCCAATTGCTCTGTAAGAAAACTGCTTTTTCTTACAAACTTTTCTACTTAAGAACCTGGTCACGGAACGAATTAAATTCGTAATTAGAGGTACCACTGTATCAGCTGACTCGGATTAAGCAAATGGATGAAAACTCTTTCTGCAAGCTCAGATTCACAGCATACAGCAGACACCATCACATTGAAAGCATTGAAGAGCTGCAGATGGTGAATACAATGGAGAGACCATGTCTTCATTTTATAACTTGTGGGGAATGAATAACCAATGTAAAGACTTCAAGGAAATGAAATCCAAATGTAAACTACTTTCCTCCCAATCTTGCTATACTATACTATCGAAAGTCCACTAGAATTGGAAGACCAATAAACCTAAACAAACAGTTTCACTATGGTTCTTCCTGGGAAGGCCAAATTAAGAATAGTTCATTCTGGAAGGGTATGACAAGAATATACACTGCTCAGAAAACTTAAACAACACAATATAACTCCAAGTAATCAAACTTCTGTGAAATCAAACTGTCCACTTAGGAAGCAACACTGATTGACAATCAATTTCATATGCTGTTGTGCACATTCAACTTTGTACAGAACAAAGTACTCAATGAGAATATTTTATTCTGAGTTGAAAAATGCGGGAGCTTGAGCCATGGACATTTGCATGGCGAGATTGTTGCTACGAGAGTTTGAGCTCCTTCATCGCCACTGTTAAGTCAGGACACACGAGACTGTTGAAGTTCTTCAGTGCTTCGTCCTGCCCCCACCCTCCTCACCTTCTGCAAGCGTCTTAAGACTCACCTATGTCACCAAGATTGGGGTGATTAGACTCTACCCCCCTGGCTAATGAATGTCACATAAGGTTGCTGTCCAAGTGGGTAGGACTGGTCAGGGTTTTTTTAAAATAAAGTTTGGGATTATAGATTAATATATTTAGTTTTAACTTAATTGGATTTAGGCTACTATATTGTATTGGTTTCTTTTTCTTTTTCTTTTTTTTTTTTTTTTCAATTTTTTTATTATTTTTCATAAAAAGACAAACAAATACAAACAAACAATGAACATAAAGTGGGGGTGTATTTCCCCCGCTTCTTATGAAAGTATAAATTCAAATATAGAAAAAGAATACATATGTGTTAACTATTATAAAAAAAAGAAAAAATTAATAAATTTGAGTTGAAGTTTACAAATCTTAATGTGGGTATTAAGGTTAGTATAACATAGTTACCAAAAAGGAAAGATACCTTTAATATAATCCTAATTACTATAATAAAATAGTGTTAAACCTTCAATCTAAACAGTAAGACTAAATTCAACTATTATACTTCAAAAATCTTAATATATTGTTTATACTTATACATACATAGCTATATCATAATCATCAAAAAATCCTTTTAAACTAATATTACTATTATTATCATCTAGATAAAAACTAATACAAAATAAAGAGAAAGAAAAAACAACCACTAACGATATATCTTATTTTTTCTTATCTATCCATTTGTAAACGTTGTTCCATGTTTCGTAAAATTTAGTATCCTCTTGATCGTTTAATCTTCTTGTCATCATATCCATTTCAGCGCAATCTAATATCTTAGCTATAACCTCTTCTTCCTTGGGGATTTCCTCCCCTTTCCAGTTTTGCGCATATATTATTCTAGCCGCAGTTAATATATGTATGATTAAATAAAAAATTTCTTTCTTATAGATCTGGGTTGTGACACCTAATAAATAAAATTCCGGGGTATTATCTATATCTTGTTTTATTATTTCTTTTAATATTTTTTCAATCATCTTCCAATATAGTTTTGCTTTGCTACATGTCCACCATTGATGATAGTAAGTTCCTATATCCTTCTTACATTTCCAACATATTGGGGATGTTTTGGGAAACATTTTTGCTATCCTATTTGGTGGGAGATGCCATCTATAGAACATTTTGATTTGGTTTTCTTTTAAGGAAACTGATTTAGTCATTTTCCAATTATTAATCCACACTTTCTCCCATGTGTCTATATCTATTTCCTTACCAATATTTCTACACCATCTTATCATAGTATCTTTTAAAGTCAACTCTATATTTTTATGAGCAATAAGTAGTTTATATATTTTCCCTATCATTTTTGTAGAGTTAGTGGTTATTAAGGTAGTTAAAGAATTCTTACTTTTATTAAAAATGTAAAGAGTTTTATCCTTCTGATATCTAGATCGGATCTGGGCATAGTGCCACCAATCTATTATTATCCCTTCTTCTTGTAGTTCAATTCTAGATTTAAGCTTCATCTGATCATTTAATAGTTCTTTATATCTATGAGTCATTTTCTTGTCCTTTATAGACTTTGGATGCGTTATTGCTTCTAAGGGAGCTAACCAATCTGGGATGCTTAAGAAATGATTCTTCTTTATATCTTTCCATACTTCTAGTAAGTATTTCCTTAATGTATGCCTTTTAAAATATGAATGGTTTTTGTCCTTATCATACCATAAAAATGCGTGCCATCCAAGCATTAAATCATGTCCTTCTAGTTCGAGTGTTCTTTTATTATCTAAGATTATCCAATCTCTAAGCCATGTTAGTGCAGCGGCCTGATAGTATAATTTCCAATTTGGAAGGCCAAATCCTCCTCTTTCTTTGATATCTTCTAAACAATTCATTTTTATCCTTGCTTTTTTACCTTGCCATATAAATTTTTTAACTAAGTTGGTTAAAGTTTTTAAAAAGATACCCCCTGGGTTTATTGGTATTGTCTGAAAAAGAAATAAGACCTTGGGTAAAATGTTCATCTTAATTGTTGCAATTCTTCCTAAGAAAGATATTTTCAAATTGTTCCAGGTTGCTAAGTCTTTTTTAATTTCTGCTAACAATTTCATATAATTATCATTTTTTAATGTTATTGTTTTCGCTGTTAAATTTATTCCTAAATATTTTACCTTTTTTACAGTCTTTATTCCAGAAATAGTTTCTAATTTAGTTTCTAGTGTTTTGTTCATATTTTTAGTCAAGTAATGTGTTTTGTTTTTGTTTATCTTTAAACCTGCTACATTTCCATATTGTTCAATGGTTTGTAATAAAGTAGGAACTGTTGTAGTCGGTTCTTCAATTATAAACATTAGATCATCTGCAAAGGCCTGGAGTTTATAGATTTCATCTCCTACGGTTAAACCTTTTATTCTGGGGTCCGCTCTTATTTTAATTAATAAGGTTTCAAGGGTCATAATAAATAACAATGGTGATATAGGACATCCTTGGCGAACTCCCTTATTTATATCAAGTATTGGTAATTGACTGTTATTCAATATTATATTCGTTGTTTGTTTTGAATATATGGTATCTATTAGATTAACAAATTTTGGGCCAAATCTCATTTTATTTAATTGCATTTTTATAAATATCCAATTAACGTTGTCGAAGGCTTTTTGAGCATCCAAAAACATTAAAGATGCCATCTTATCTGGGTGTTGTTCATAGTACTCTAGTGTATTTATTACAGTTCTAATATTATTTTTAATTTGTCTCCCTGGAAGAAACCCATTTTGGTCTTGGTGTATTATTCCATTTATAACTCCTTTGAGTCTCTCTGCATAAATGGCAATAAAAATCTTATAGTCTACATTTAATAGTGATATAGGCCTATAATTTTTGATTTTTTCTGGTTCTGTACCCTGTTTATGTATTAAGGTTGTCAGTGATTCTGACCAAGATTTAGGAATTTTTCCGTCAAGTCTACAGGAATTAAAAGTTTCTAACATATGGTTTCTTATTGTTTCATTATCTATCTTATACCATTCTGCAGGTATGGCATCTGGGCCTGTGGCCTTGTTGCTTTTCTGTTTTTTAATTGTTATTAGGAGTTCCTCCATTGTTATTGGTCCATCCATGGTAGCCTGTTGATCTTCTGTTATTTGTGGTAGATTTGAAGCCTCTAAATAGTTAAAAACTTCATCTTCAATGACATGATCTTTAGCATATAATTCCTTATAAAAATTATACACAATGTCTGCCTTACCTTCTGTATCGTATTTTATTTTACCATCTTTATCTTCTAATTTTTGGATTAATTTTGATTGACTCTGTTTTCTAAGTTTATACGCTAGCCATCTGCCAGGTTTATTTGCATATTCAAAGTATTGTTGCTTTGCTCTTTCCGGTTTGGTGGAGATCGCGGCGAGACGTGTCTGGCAGGGCTCTGCCAGGCGAATCTCTTCTACCCCCTCCGAAGGTCGCACTTGCGATCGGATCGGGCCCGGATGGCCCGATCCATGAACAGGGGGCTCTCCTCTGCCCGAGGACCCATCGCCAGGACTCCAGAGGCAGCGGTTCGCCCCGCAGCTTCGGAGACGGGAGAACCGCTCCTCTTTGCTTAAGAGGACCGGCCAGCGCTTTCTCCCCTCACTCAGCGGGAAGAATAAAAGCAAAGAAGCGAAAGTAAAAATATCTACATCTACATAGAAAAAGAATATAGCAGAGAAAGGACTTAAGGTAAAAATCTCCATTGTGTTTCGTTTTTAAGTCAGAAGATCGTAAAACTTTTAAGTAAAAGTTTTTTTTTCCAGGGCGAAAGTGAAAGTTTTTTCTTGTTTAAACACATCCGCAAATAACAGCCGGACCTAATTTTTTTTCTTCACTTTTACTTTTCCATTTTGAACGTGAACTTGGGAATCTACAAAATAATTTTCTGACTTTATGCTTTAACAAAATAGTTTAAATTTGACATGACTATTTAGAAAATTTTAACTGCTAAAGAAAATTTCTAGTGATGATCAGAATCTGTTCTTGATAGACTTTTAAAATCATAATCTTCTGGACTTAATTTTTGAAGCGGAGGAACACAGTCTTGCTGCCTTTTTTTTTTCTTTCTTGCTGCCTATTTTCACAACATGAATAACTTAATAATCATGAATTAAATGGAATCTAGAAGAGATTGAAATCACTTCTTTCTTGGATTACTTATTGTTGGATTAACCTATTTGGAATACTTGCTGAGCCTTTTGGACTATTTGCTGACACCTTTTGGATTATTTGCTGAGAACTCTTTGGTTTAACATCTGCCTGCTGCACGAAAATTAACTTGACTCCATCTTGGGATCTCTTTCTTTGTTCTTTGTTCCTGTCTTGAATTTGGAAAATAAACTGACTCCATCTTGAACACAAGCAAGCTTTGGAATTGCTTTACTCCTTGAATTTTGAATTGAAATCAAATATAACTTTACCCTTTGAGATTTGGATTTTCATTTCTACTTCCTAGCAAAATTACAGGATCTATAAGAAGAACTTAAGTATACAATACTGTTATTGTGTCTTTGAATAATTATCTGGTTTTTTTTTCCTGATTTTTCTTTGACTTTCTTCCTTACATTTTTATTACTAGAAGAAGTTTGGTTTGAACTACATGCATTGTTAATAAACCTTGGGTTCCTGCTCTATTCTAAATAGTTGAACTAAAATATCACCCTCCTTCTTTTTCTTTTTGAACAATTCTTTTTACTTCACTTTTTCCCCTTTTCTTTTTTCTTCCCTCCTCCTAAAGTCTTTTCCTCCAAAAAAATTTTTTTTTCTTTTCTTTCTTTTGTCTTCTATATATAGTTGATATTCCTTCTCTTCTTTCATTTTCTGTCCTCCTTTTACTTGAAAAGGCTAATACTTGTTTTTTTTTCCCTGTGGCACTAAACAATAATATTTTTTTTTCTCTTCTTCTTTTGAACTCTGTTATTAATTGAATTGCTATTGAATTGGTATAGTCATATTATAAGGGAAACAAAATATATTGAATAGATTTGGAATTTATAGTAATTTCTTTTCCTTTTCACTATATATAAAATTGAAACTAACCTTAAAATTTGAAATAGTGGATTCTAATTTGATAATGTCCCACACCTCAACTCTTGTTAAAACAACAAAGAAACAAACAACACCAACTACCCTATCTCCACAAGTGTCACCGCATTCTTCTCCTTCGCATCAAGTGCTAACCATGTCTACCAAAGACAAAGACAAAGACAAAACAATGCAGTCCAATCTTGCAACTATTCATGAGACTTTGAATGCTTTGAAGGACTTTATGGTCAAATCACAAGAAGATGCCACTCAACAAAGAGAGGCCATAAAGGAGGAGGCAACACAACAAAGAGAAGCCATAAAGGAGGAGGCAACACAACAAAGAGAAGCCATAAAAGCTGACTTGGCAGAATTTAAAGTGGAGATGGCTCAAATGAAAGCTGATATGGGCGAGATGAAAGATCAGATAAAGCAGATCCAACAAACTTTTCAAGAAAGTGATGACCGAGTTAAAAAAGTTGAAGAGCAAGCTGACAAAAATGAGAAAAGAATGGAGTATCTTGAAGGGAGAGCTGATGAAAGATACAAAAGATATGATGAATCTATCATCCAGCTGGAGATGCAACGAGCTTCGTACGGACTTCGATTTCAGAATATAAAAGAGGAAAAAGATGAAGACTTAAAAACGACTATGGCGGAAATCATTGGAGGTATACTTCAAGAGGACCCCATGGCTTTACAGAAAGAAATCGATGAAGTATACCGAATTTCGAATAGCTATATCCGTCGACACAACCTCCCAAGAGAGATACATATTAAATTTACAAGAAAGGCGTTGCGAGATGAGATACTTCATTATTCAAGAAACTCCCCGCCTCAACGACATGGAGTAGAAATAAAGATATTAAAACAAGTTCCAAGAAGTGTCAGAGAAAACAGAAGAGATTACCACTTTTTAACCAAAATCTTGATTAAAGAAAATATCACTTACCGTTGGCTTATTCCACAAGGACTTTCTCTGACATGGCGCTCTACAAGGTACAAACTGGAAAACGTAGATCAAGCTATGTTCTTTCTTGAACAGAGTGGTTTGGGCCACTCCGACCATGCAAGTAAGCAACTAGTGGTCCAATTACAACCAGCTCAACAGCAACCAGGGGAAAAATCACTAACTCAGCAAGAAGAAAACCTGGGGGCAACTGCCCAAGTAATAGAGCAGGACCAAGGCTCTAGAAGAGTTCAACCTCAGCGAGAAACCAAAAAACCTATTAAATGACAACGAATAAAGACTTGAAAATCTTTTCCGTAAATGTTAATGGACTTAACGAACCAAGAAAAAGGAAGCAAATTTTTTCCAAAATCAGAAACCAAAATGTTCAGATTGCAATACTACAAGAAGTTCATATTAAAAAAGATAACCAAAAATTACTGTTGAATCCCAAAATTGGAAAAATGTATGCTGCATTAGCAGACCAAAAAAAAAGAGGTGTAGTGATGTATGTCAAGAATTCTATAAATTCCAAACAAATATATAAGGATAAAGAGGGTAGGATATTGATTGTACAAGTAGACATTGAACCCAGACCTCTAGTGGTTGTTTCTATTTATGCCCCCAATGAAGACCAAATGACATTCTATAAAAATTTACACCAAATAATAACAGATTTAGCTATTGATAATCTATTGATAATAGGTGATTTTAATGCTATCGCGAATAGACAATTAGACCACTCAGGAGGGGGAGGTAATAAAAAAAGGGGAAAAGGTAAAAAAACAAGAAGAAACTTGCTACCCAGTACTTTTCAAAAAATGAAAGCGGAACTATTATTAAGCGATATTTGGAGGGAAAGACACCCTCTCAAAAGGCAATTTACCTTTTATTCCAATCCTCACAAAATTTGGACGAGAATTGACATGTTATGGGCACCAAAAACGGTGGCAGAACAAATAAGAGAAGTTGAGATAGACGTTAATACATGGGCCGATCACAACCCAATAGTGGTCTATATGACGATGAATAATAAACAGAACAATTGGCGGATGAACAGGTATATATTAAACGACAAGAAATATAAGGATTGGATTGAAAAGGAATTAAAAATATTTTTTGAAATTAATAAAACATCAGACACTACTCCACAGAACTTATGGGATACAGTTAAAGCGTACATAAGAGGTTTAACAATATCTTATACAGCAAAATACAATAAGGAAAAGAAATTAGAGTATTTACAATTAACAAACGAACTAAAACAATTAGAATCCTTATCGCAGCAACATACTAAGAATAGAGATCTAAAGACAGAAATAAACGTAATTAAACATAAAATTAGAGTTATAGAACAAAACCAACTAACTGAAAAGATTAAAAGATTAAAAGTTTCTTTTTCATATGTTGTAAGCCACCCCAAGCCCTCGGAGACAGGTGGCATAGAAATCAATTAATCCATCAAAAAATAAGTAATATAAATAATATAAATTATACAAATAATACGAATAATATGAATAATACGAATAATACGAATAATACGAATAATACGAATAATACAAATAATACAAATAATACAAATAATACAAATAATACAAATAATACAAATAATACAAATAATACAAATAATATAAATAATATAAATAATATAAATAATATAAATAATATAAATAATATAAATAGTAGGGGAGGATATGATACTACCTATCTCCTATTAAAACATAGTCCTCCCAGTAGTTCCAAGAAAGTTCTATACTCATTTGCACTCTGATTCAGGTGACTTTGAGAATACATATAACCTCCCAAGTAATGGCTAACTCTCAGAGTTGACAGGCCTTCAGAGTACTAATGACCAAATGACTGGAAAAAATGTAAGTCCCAGTTATATTTCTTACTAGTTAGAACTGACGAAAATTCATGAATGAAAATCCGAAGGGGGAAAAAGCCCTCGAGAAAGTCCAGAGACAACCGTAACTGGATAACTGAAAAGCTCCCTAGATATGAAGGGATTGATGAATTATTGACAGATGTATGGTAAACAACAAAAGAATCAGCAAAAGCTCTAACCAAATTATTACAGGAAATCTGAAGAATGACAGAGTGGACAACAGATGGGAAGAGGTCAATCTATTTATCAGTTTCAAAGAAAGAAGACTTAACACAGTGTACAAACATGATAGTAAAGTAAGGTTTAGGATTATCCAACACAGATTAGAGGACTTCATGGAAAGGGAGATTCCAGCTATTCTGTCTTGTTTTAAGAAAAGGCAAAAAAAAAACCAACCCCACCCAAAAAGTATTGTTGCTTTAAGCTAATATGTATTTCACTTAATTTAGAAAAAGCTTTTGATTGTATAGGCCAGGGGTAGGCAAAGTTGGCTCTTCTCTGATTTGTGGACTTCAATTCCCAGAATTCCTGAGACAGTCATGCTAGCTCAGGAATTCAGGGGGTTGAAGTCCATATGTCATAGAAGAGCCACCTTTGCCTACCCCTGGTATAGGCTGTCAAATTGTGGGGTGTCCTTAATAAAATTTATTTTATGTATGGCATTTACAGAGATCATGCAATCACTGATATATAAGTCATTGATATACACATTTAGTTTAATTAAAGCATCAACAAATATCAGCAGGCATCAAGGCAAAGTGAAAAAATTTGGACTTTTAGGAACCAGCTTCAAGAAAAACACACCAGGCAAGCACTTGGTAGAGTAGCTATGAAAGTCTTGCAAAAGTATACATGGAATGTACAGTATCTCAGAAGGAAGCCAAATCACATAGTCAATGGCTTTTTCCCTGTGATACTCTTTGGTTGTGAAAATTAGGCATTGAACAAGCAGGATAGGAAGAATATTAATGCTGTTGAACTTCAGTGTTGGGGATGACTCTTGAGAATGTCATGGTAGCCAAGAAAGCAAACAAAAGGGTCATTGAACAAATCAATCCAGAGTTCTCATTTGTCAGCCATTTGAGGTAGGCCAGAACAAGGAACAGAATGAATTCCAGGAGAGTTATTGATATAAGGAATAATAACAATCCTGAAAGCCACTCCAAGGTTCACTACTAAACAAAATGAAGGAAGGGTTATGTTTATTTCTCCTACCTTTTTCAACCTCTGGACTGTGTAATATATTTTCCAAGTCCTTCCTTAGAGTCTCTTTTTATCCCACCTTGATTTTATGTGGAAAACATATCTAAAACTCCCACAGCAAGAACTCTGTGAGGTAAGTTTAGTTGAGAAAGGGTGACTAGCACAAAATCATCCTTTCATCTTTCATATATCGCCCAAAGAAAATCTAAATTCATTTTTATCACTCAAGATAGAAATGATCAAGTTCAAATTATCCTATTTTGAGTGTATTATGAAAAGACCCATTTCCTTTGAGAAGTCCATCAAACTGGGGAGGGAAGAGAAGGGCCAGTTCCAGAAGAAAGAGTAGAATAGAATAGAATAGAATAGAATAGAATAGAATAGAATTTTATTGGCCAAGTGTGATTGGACACACAAGGAATTTGTCTTTGGTGCATATGCTCTCAGTGTGCATAAAGAAAATATAAGTTCGTAAAGAATCATAAGATACAACACTTAACAATAGTCCAGGTACAAATAAACAATCAAATCATATTAGGAACCAGTCAATATAAATTGTAAGGATACAAGCAACAAAGTTATAGACATTTGAGGGAGGATGGGTGATAGGAAAGATGAGAAGATTAATAGTAGTGCAGACTTAGCAAATAGTCTGAGAGTGTTGAGGGAATTATTTGTTTAGCAGAGTGATGATGTTCGGGAAAAATTGTTCTTGTGTCTAGCTCTTCTGGTGTGCAGTGCTCTATAGCATTGTTTTGAGGGTAGGAGTAGAAGCACTTTGTGTCCAGGATGTGAGATGTCTGTAAATATTTTCACAGCCCTCTTTTTGACTTGTGCAGTATGCAGGTCTTCAATGGAAGGCAGGTTAGTAGCAATTGTTCCAGATTGTTCTGGTCGCACCACAAGATTAGTTGTTCAACCTCCAGTCTATATGCTCGATCATCATTGTCTCGAATGAGTCCAATCACTGTTGTATCATCAGTGAACGCCAGTAGTTTAACAGATGGATAGTCATTGGTATAGAGAGAAGAGAAGTGGAGAGAGCACATAGCCTTGGGGGTGGGGTGCTAATTGTACAGGTATCTGATGTGATTTTGCCTAGCTTCACCTGCTGCTTCCTGTCTGTTAGGAAGATTATTAATCATTGGAATTAGAATAACTCCACATATTTGCTGGTTCATTTGTTGAGAATTGGTTCTTTAGCTTTTCAGAGTAGCTTCCTTTTGCTGCTCTAATCTCTCTTGCTGGTACATTTCTGGCCTGATGATCTAACTAGAATGCGGCCGCGAGAGCCATCGTGGGGCTTCCTAGATTCACCCACGTTTCTGCAACACTCCATGGCCTGCACTGGCTGCCGATCGGTTTCCGGTCACAATTCAAAGTGTTGGTAATGACCTTTAAAACCCTTCATGGCATTGGGCCAGAATACATCCGGAACCGCCTTCTACCGCACGAATCCCAGCGGCCGATAAGGTCCAACAGAGTTGGCCTTCTCCGGGTCCCGTCGACCAAACAATGTCGTTTGGCGGGCCCCAGGGGAAGAGCCTTCTCTGTGGCAGCCCTGGCCCTCTGGAACCAGCTCCCCCCAGAGATTAGAACGGCCCCCAACCTCCTTGTCTGTCGCAAATTACTTAAGACCCACCTTTGTCGCCAGGCATGGGGGAGTTAAGTTATCCTTTCCCCCTAGGCTATTACAAGTTATGCATGGTATGTTTGTGTGTATGTTTGGTTTTTTATAATAAGGGATTTTTAGTTGTTTTTATTAATTGGATTGTTCATGTTGCTTTACCACTGTTGTTAGCCGCTCCGAGTCTGTGGAGAGGGGCGGCATACAAATCCAATAAATAATAATAATAATAATAATAATAATAATAATAACAACAACAACAACAACAACTGAGGCAAGAAATGAAAAACAACATCAAATCACAGCCAAACATTAGGAAGAACAGATTTAAACAGCCTCCATCTTAATTGCACAGCAGCTCCGGAGATGATAAATTGTTGTAAATCTTTTCACACCCTGCTTCAGTGTTTGACTCAGTGGCCTCTTCTAGTTAGCAACATTCCTAGGACTGATTCCATGCTGAGTGAGAGAAACGGTTCCAAGCATTTCTTTTCTCTTCACTTACTGGTCATTAATTTCCAGCCTCAGGGAAATATGCACAGTGATCAGCAAGATCCTGGTTTTATTTGTATCCCGCCGTAACGGGAAACACCTTTGCTCATTTAATGAAGTCCCAAACTGGTTTGTCTTTGACAGGAGCCACAGGAGTGACAGAGTAACTCAGAAGCCATGTGGAAGAGCCAAGCAGATGCCAGGTGTTAAAATAAGCAAATGGAAAAGGCAGAATTTATGAAGATCACCAACCAATTCCACCTACTCCAGCTCAAACCTACAGCAAAATAACTGAATTTCTCTAAATGAAGCAATGCAATCTGTTTGTCCTTTAAACATTTTGTGTACATTTGTCTAATACAAGTGCATTTAAAAACAAACAAACCATAAGTTTATCAGGAAATAAACAGTCGCTAAAATTTTTCTTATTGGGTATTTCAAACATTAAGTATAAAAATGAAATTTATTACTTAACAATACATATACTGGTTACGGCAAGAATTGCATTTGCGCAGAAATGGAAAGAAAAGGAAATACCAAAGGATGCAGAAGTTTATAAAAAAAATTATGGAATGTGCAGAATTAGACATGATGACAAAACACTTGAATAATCAAGCAGAAACAGAATTTTATAAAATATGGGATAAAGTCTACGAATGGTGGAACTTTAAAAATAGTATTAAAAGTTAAAGTAACAAGAATTTAGAACTTTTTGAAACATAGAAACAGAAGTCTGACGGCAGAAAAAGACCTCATGGTCCATCTAGTCTGCCCTTATACTATTTTCTGTATTTTATCTTAGGATGGATATATGTTTATCCCAGGCATGTTTAAATTCAGTTACTGTGGATTTATCTACCACGTCTGCTGGAAGTTTGTTCCAAGGATCTACTATTCTTTCAGTAAAATAATATTTTCTCATGTTGCTTTTGATCTTTCCCCCAACTAACTTCAGATTGTGTCTCCTTGTTCTTGTGTTCACTTTCCTATTAAAAACACTTCCCTCCTGGACCTTATTTAACCTGGGTAAATTGAACTGTTTTGAAATTTTATAAGATAGAGTAAAACAGTTTAAAAATGTTTATAGTATGATAAAGTTAGATGTGTTATTCATTATATTATATTTTTTGAATAAGTATTTTATAGATAAAGAAATTTAATTAACATAAGAATATAGAGTTAAATTCAACAAGTATCTAATATAAATGTGTGCTATTTCTGTATTGATCTGATTACAGTTAGGTTTTTACTTTTTGTAGTAGTTAGACTTCTAAGATAAGCGAAGCAATGGCAGCTCCTTGTGTGTTTAATGTGGTACGTCTTTGTTTGTCTTTTTAAAAAATACAATAAAGATATTTAAAAAAAAACATTTTGTGTAAATTTGTCTAATACAAGTGCATTTAAAAACAAACATACGTTTATCAGGAAAAAAACAGTCGCTAAAACCATGTAAGTATTACAGTGAAACTGTGCATACCTTACATGTTTGTAGCTCTTTTTTCATAAGTTGGAATAGATCTCAAAGTATTTTTTTCATGTAAAATGTCACTGGATATGTCAAAGCTAGCTGGGGAATTCTGGGAGTTGAAGTCCAGACATCTTTAAGTTGCCAAGGTTGGGAAACACTGAAATAAATGTTTATAATAAAGCACTTTGACTGTCTGTCCCTAAAAAAAGATGTTGAGACTCTAGAAAGAGTACAGAGAAGAGCAACAAAGTTGATTAGGGGTTTGGAGGCTAAAACATATAAAGAATCGTTACTGGAACTGGGTATGTCCAGTCTGATGAAAAGAAGGACTGGGATGACAGGATAGCAGTGTTCCAATATCTCAGGGGCTGCCTCAAAGAAGAGGGAGTCAAACTATTCTCCAAAGCGCAATGAATGGAAACTAATCAAGGAAGCAAGCAACCTAGAATGAAGAAGTTTCCTGACAGTTAGAACAATTAATTAGTGGGTACACCAGTGCTGAGCTGCCATTAAAATTTCCCATAATTCCCATTCACATATACTGTGCAATATTGAAGTGGATACTCACTGTTCCACCAGATAGGTTGGTAGAATTTTAAGGGATCTTTGACCAATACCTACAAAAGAACTTAGCAGGCACACATATCCCTTTTGTCACAACTTTTTTTTACTATTGTCAGGTATGCTGTATTATATTTGCATTTCAGAATAATTACTTCTAGTAATAATAATAATAATAATAATAATAATAATAATAATAATTTATTAGATTTGTATGCCGTCCCTCTCCGAAGACTCGGGGCCGCTCACAACAATGATAAAAACAATATTATAGTAGCACAAATCTAATATTAAAAGAAATAACTAAAACCCTATCATATTAAAACCAAGCAACACATACATACCAAACATAAATTATAAGGAGCCTGGGGGAAAGATGTCTCAAATCCCCTATGCCTGGCGGCATAGGTGGGTCTTGAGTAGTTTACAAAAGACAAGGAGGGTGGGAGCAGTTCTAATCTCCGGGGGGAGTTGATTCCAGAGGGCCAGGGCCGCCATCGAGAAGGCTCTTCCCCTGGGGCCCGCCAGACGACATTGTTTAGTTGTTTAGAAAGCTAACTATATAGCTGGGGATGTACAAAATCTTTCATTCCAGAGATAGAAAGTTCTGGGAAAATCCCAAGCATTCTATTTTGCTTCCGGACCAAAACATGGTAGCCATTCAAAATGTGACCCAGAAATTTTCTGGAAGTAAATGTTCAAGCACAGGAAGTAGTTCATAATATTTTAGATGCAAAATCATAGGTGTTGCATATCCCTACTGAACACTGCTTCATACAATGATTATTCAGTTACAATAGTCATGAAAAAAATAACTTTACAACCAATCCGCACATTTAAAACCTTTGCAAGTCTGCAAAGCAAAAATTTTAAAAGCTGAACTTAGTCCATAAGTATGGGCTCAGTTTCACTTGGACACCACGTTCAGATTCCAACTGTGGTCACTAACAAGGACTGCCAGTTGTAGAGAATAGCAATGGAAGAGAGCTACCCTTGAGGGAGATTTGTTTGTTTGTTTATTTTAGATTAAAGTTGATTTAGCTTTACTAGATAAGTGGTCAAAGCAATGGGAACTGCAGTTTAATGTTTCCAAATGTAAAATAATGCACTTGGCAAAAGGAATCCTCAATCTGAGTATTGTATTGGCAGTTTTGTGTTAGCAAAATCTTCAGAAGAGAAGGAGTTAGTGGTAGTGATTTCTGACGGTCTCAAAATGGGTGAACAGTGCGGTCAGGTGGTAGGAAAAGCAAGTAGGATGCTTGGCTGCATAGCTAGAGGTATAACAAGCAGGAAGAGGGAGATTGTGATCCCACTGTATGGAGCGCTGGTGAGACCATATTTGGAATACTGTGTTCAGTTCTGGAGACCTCCCCTACAAAAAGATATTGACAAAATTGAATGGGTCCAAAGATGGGCTACAAAAATGGTGGAAGGTCTTAAGCATAAAACTTATCAGGAAAGACTTCATGAACTTAATCTGTATAGTCTGGAGGACAGAAGGGAAAGTGGGGACATGATTGAAACATTTAAATATGTTAAAGGGTTAAATAAGGTTCAGGAGAGAAGTGTTTTTAATAGGAAAGTGAACACAAGAACAATGGGGCACAATCTGAGGCTAGTTGGGGGAAAGATTAGAAGCAATGTAAGAAAATATTATTTTACTGAAAGAGTAGTAGATCCTTGGAACAAACTTCCAGCAGACGTGGTAGATAAATTATTATTATTATTATTATTATTATTATTATTATTATTATTAATTGGATTTATATGCCGCCCCTCTCCGAAGACTCAAATTCAGTAACTGAATTTAAACATGCCTGGGATAAACATATATCCATCCTAAGATAAAATACAGGAAATAGTATAAGGGCAGACTAGATTAACCATGAGGTCTTTTTCTGCCGTCAATCTTCTATGTTTCTAAGTTCTTCCCACAGCACACTATGGAACGACAGCATTCAGGGGGAGAGCATTTTAGTTGGGACATGGTTCTTTCCAATAGAATGGCAGGAAAAGAGAATATATAGGTAGTCCTCATTTAACTGCCTACAATTGGGACTAGCAACTTGGTCACTAAGCGAAGCGGTCGCTAACTGAAACCGCTATTGTGCTCATGTTCTTACTTCAGCTCCCCTTTGCTTTGAAACTTCCAAAGGTCATAAATGCAAAGATTGGTTGCAATGCTGCTGCTTTATCCCTGTTGTTACTATGAATGGTTGCCGGAAGGAAGCAGTTGCTAAATAAGGATGAGCTGCATGTTCTCCTAGGTTTGTTTTTTTTTAAAGAGAGATTCACAGAGCAGAACCTTCTGGTCCATTTTGCCTTAAAGTTTTTCATTGTTTTGGAGGATTATCTATTCAGAGGTGCTGTCTAATGTCCCAGGAATGGCATCAACCCAGTCCCAAAAGGGATGGTGAAAAAACAAGCGTAGGACGAATGATCAGGGAGGTAATTTCACATTTGTTCTCTCTCTCCACCCCTCTCCCTCCCTCCCTCCCTCCCTTGCTTGCTTCTCTCTCTTCCCCTCTCTCCCTCTCTTACTCTCCCTCCCTCCTTCCCTTGCTTGCCTCTCTCCCTCTCCCTCACTCTATGCAAACACTTTAGTCATTCTTGGTCTTTTTCTTGTTTCATTGTTTGCATATCCGGCGCTTGCTCCAAGACATACAAGAACTAATATTTCAAAAGGAAAATGGATTGGGCTGTAACTGCAGATTTGTTTTAAAAGTATGCTGTCACACATTTGAAAAGTTTGGCCAAGAAGAAAAGGATATTGCTGCTTCCTTTCTAACCATCTCCCTCGCCTTCGTTTTTCTAACACATTTTTTTCCCAGCACTTGTTCAGTTTGATTTGTAGCAGTTGCTCTGAATACTTAAACAAAAAACAAAAAAAACCAACAACCCCACAAAGCATTATTCTGGAACGTTTCACTAAAATGGTATCATATTTTTTTTTGTTTATTTTGTCCAATACACAATACATATAGAAGAGAATAGACATGAGATAATATATATAAAGAAAAATATAAAATAAAGGAGAAGATACAGTATATGGAAGGAAGAAAAGATATATGATATATGAGATAAAGGAAAGACAATTGGACAGGGGACGAAAGGCACACTAGTGCACTTATGTATGCCCCTTACTGGCCTCTTAGGAACCTGGAGAGGTCAATTGTGGATAGTCTAAGGGAGAAATGTTGGGGGTTAGGGGTTGACACTATTGAGTCTGGTAATGAGTTCCACGCTTCGACAACTCGATTGTTAAAGTCATATTTTTTACAGTCAAGTTTGTAGCGGTTCATATTAAGTTTGAATCCGTTGCGTGCTCTTGTGTTGTTGCGGTTGAAGCTGAAGTAGTCATTGACAGGTAGGACGTTGCAGCATATTATCTTGTGGGCAATACTTAAATTGTGTTTTAGGCGTCGTAGTTCTAAGCTTTCTAGACCCAGGATTGTTAGTCTAGTTTCGTAGGGTATTCTGTTTCTAGTGGAGGAGTGAAGGGCTCTTCTGGTGAAATATTTTTGGACGTTTTCAAGGGTGTTGACGTCCGAGATGTGGTATGGATTCCAAACAGATTCTAGGATGGGTCTGGCAAAGGTTTTGTAGGCTCTTGTGAGTAGTGTGAGAGAAGCTATGTAGGATCAGGTTAACAACTCTAGAAGCCTTTTTGGCGATATTGTTGCAGTGAGCTTCATCCTGCTGCAGGGTTAAATTAACTTGACCCAAGGCATGAAAGTACAATTCATTTTTTAATTCCCCTTTTGTTCAGCCATATCGCAACAAATGCATAGGTGTGTATAGTCAGTGTATTCAAAGATGTATATCCCATTCCTCACTTTAAAAAAAAAAACCAAATGCAGAGGATTTTAAAAATAATTAGGCCATTCGGCCTTGCCTCTTGCCTCTCAAAGCCGAGACTGAAATAGCAAGAAAAGCCATGATAATTGCCTGGAAGAAATAAGAACTGGATGCAAGTTTGAAACCACGGTGATCATTATCTGGGAAGAGGAATCCAAATCTCAGCTCCAGAAGTACATGCGCTCCAATTATCTGTAACTCCTATTTTCTGGCCTACAGCCCCGAAAAGTCACTGTTTTCCCTCTTTTACTTTGCTTTTGTCATTTTAAAGTATTTGTTAACCCCTTAGTAGTAGGGAATAATATCATTATATGTTTGGCTTCATAGAAATGCCCCAAATTATAATACAAATTCATGACTGCAGGACTGATGCTTAAAAGTGCTGGAATGTTTGACCACAGAGAAGAGCAAAAGCAAAATTTATTAGATTTGCATGCTGTCCCAGCTTACAAATCTAATAAATATTAACAATAATCTAAAATGCCTATGCAGCTTTATAGAAAAACTTTTTGTTGCAATATGAAGAATTATTTTATATATAATCTACTTTGCTTCGATGATTATAAGAAAACTGCTTTTGGGGACAATTAGCTCAATAGATTTGAAAGACTCAAATAAGATGTGAATTTGATGACCAGCGATTAATGTAAAGGCTATAGTAATGTTTTAGTATTAGATGGAGAAAAGCTATATTTCAAGAGGTTTTTGAAGATATAAGATATTATATGTTTCTACAGTCCTTTTATGAAAGAAAGAGATATAAGAGGCTCCATTGAATGATTACAAAGGAAAAAGGGGAAAAATGTATATGTTTGATAATAAACTTGATTTTGTTTTGGAAACTATCTATTGTTTTTTACTTTATGTTGGAGAAAAAAGTAAAAAAAATTATGACAAAAGGGTGATATCTAGAATATTCAAGGATTCTGGATGCAAATTTTAGGAATTATAGTTATAGTAGAGTTAGAGTTAGAGTAGAGGAAGGCAGCTTCAAGTTGCAGACGTTTGTTTTAAATACTGGGATAATGTCCCAGCGTATCTCAACTGTTCTGACAAATAACCCAGGGAAAGGAAACCTCCAAATGGCCACATAAACGCAGCAGCTGTGTTGCAAGGAACTTCTCCAACCCCCCACCCCTCCATACAAAAAAAAAAATATCCACCACACGCCATCAATCCAACCCCCAAAAACTATTAGCTGCTGGCAGAAAGCCAACAATCCATTAATGACAGCCTGGTATCTCTTCAGGAATGCAAAATGTTTAACTGAATAAACATTAAAGCAGGAAGCATTTGACTTCTGTCACCAGGCAAAAACGTCAGTGGGATCCTGCCTTGAAAAAGCGCTGAAGTGGGCACAGCAATTTTGTGAAGCTGATAAAAGAACTATTTGGTACCAGGAGAAGCTGGTGAGATTTGTGCTAGCTCTGTCTTACAGAGCGTGATGTATGAGGTATGATACTTTTATTGGATCAAGTCAGCGGCGATACATAAAAGAGAGCAGAAAGAAGGATAATGGTGGAGAATTCACCAGAGATAATACTTCGAAATTAAATACAAAATTCCTGTATCCCTTCTAGAGGAACAAAAGAGGAATCAAAAAATAGAAGCCTACACACAATCTTTCCTTCTGTATCAATACAAAAAGACTGAACTCAAAGCTGTGTCCTGATATTTTTGGGGTTGACTGCATAACATTATATTTTAATTATAATCAGTTAACCAAATTATTATATCTGAATAAATGTTTTTGAAATCATAAATCTTCCAGTTAAAATGTACCACTAATTTATACAGAGCAGTTTCTGTCAGGACAAACTTACAGAGAATTAATTCATATTAATTAATTCTCTCAATTAATATTGAGAAAGTTGGTAAAAATTATTATTATTTTATTATTTATTGGATTTGTATGCCGCCCCTCTCCGTAGACTCGGGGCAGCATTCAAATGTTCTTAAGTAGGCATTTGGAGATTAAAGAAGTGATAATTAGATATTTAGAATGTACTATAGATGACATTATTACATATTATGGTATTATGGAAATTAAAATGGAATTTATTACCATAACATATCATGTTATTTATTACATTACATATTTCACTTTTTTACCCCTGAGGATCACATGATATTGCATAAATTTACCTGTAATAAATAAAATAAATACTAAATTTAGAATCTATCTATTGATCAATGGAACTGTAAATTAATTGATTAAAGGACCAAATAAAGCTATAATTTATTAGAACTTAGAACTACGACGCCTTAAACATGATCTAAGTATTGCCCACAAGATCATATGCTGCAACATCCTGCCTGTCAATGACTACTTCAGCGTCAACCGCAATAACACAAGAGCACGCAACAGATTCAAACTTAATATCAACCGCTCCAAACTTTACTGTAAAAAATATGACTTTAGCAATCAAGTTGTTGAAGCATGGAACTTATTACCAGACTCCGCGGTGTCAACCCCCAACATTTTTCCCTTAGACTTTCCACAGTTGACCTCTCCAGATTCCTTAGAGGTCAGTAAGGGGCGAGCATAAATGCACTAGTGTGCCTTCCGTCCCCTGTCCCATTGTCTCCCCTATATTTTATATATCTTTTCTCCCATTCATATATCCTTTCCCCTACTCTTCATTGATGTATTCTCTTCTCATATCTCTTCTTCTATCCCTTCCCTGGTATTTACTACTACATGTTTTTATTCTCTTTAACTTTCAATTTGTATTGGACAACATAAATAAATAAAAATAAAATAAATAAATAATGTTTCTTTGGAAGAAACTATCCCATACGTTTTGCTCAAATTTTGCACTTCCTGTGGATTATATCCAAGTAGAATTAATAGCAGTATCACTTAGACTTATATACAAGGGTGGGTTACTGCCCAGATGGGGGGGAAACGCAGTGAGGTAGTGAAAAAGGAGCTCCACCCCAGACACCCAATTTGCACTGAAAGATGTTGGACGAAAATGCAGGGCGTCCTGCACAAGCCACGCCCACAGAGTGGAAGTAAAAATTTTGGTAGCCCTTCACTGCTTATATACCATTTCACAATGTTTTACAGTCATCTCTAAGTGGTTTACAGAGTCAGCATATGCCCCCCCCCAACAATCTGCGTCCTCATTTTACTGGAAGGCTGATTCAACCTTGTGCCTGTGGGAACCGAACTCTGGCAGTCAGCAGAAGCAGCCTGCAATACTGCGTTCTAACCACTGCACCACCACAGCTCTTGAAAATATTAATAGGAAAATATTATCACATCAAAAATGTGCAAAGTATTTACCCCAAACTATGTTATCAAATATTTATGAATATAGGACTCTGCAGTTCTCCCATAAGTAAGTCATTTGAGTAGTACAAACTTTTAGAGACTACTAATTAGGTTCATACCTTATAATAAACTACTATTAGCTGAGCTAGTAGTAGTAGTAGCTACTACTAGCTAGTAGCTAGTAGTAGTGACCCATCCATCTTAGCTTAAGATGGATGGGTCACCATCTTAAGATATACATCATAAATTATAATAGGTGGATTGAGACAGCACATTAATCCAAATCCAAATAAAACCTCATTTGTGAAATTGTGACTCTGGCAACCAAAACCAAGGTGTTATCTATTAGAAAGAACTTGAAATATACCGTAGTCATTTGGGCTAACTAATTTCAGTTAACTTGTCAACATCTGTAATAATGGATTGAATAATTCCCTTAGATTTTAAAGCTTAGAGACAGAATCCTATATAACAATGGTACTAATAGGTCACTCAAATCCAAGGAAATTTTACTTTAAAAAGAAAAGAAAAAAGAAAAGAAATGCTTTTATTACCTTCAACCACAACAACACAAGAGCACACAACAGATTTAAACTTAACATTAACCGCTCCAAACTTGACTGTAAAAAATATGACTTCAGTAACCGAGTTATCGAAGCGTGGAACTCATTACCGGACTCCATAGTGTCATCCCCAAACCCCCAACACTTTACCCTTAGATTATCTACGGTTGACCTATCCAGATTCCTAAGAGGTCAGTAAGGGGTGAGTACAAGTGCACTAGAGTGCCTTCTGTCCCCTGTCCTATTGTTCTCCTATATCTCCTATACCTTTCTTCTATTCCTACATCTCTTCTTCTATTCTTCCATTGATATGTTCTATTACTATACCTTTTTTTCTATTATTTCTTAGATGTATTTTACTATGAGTATCTCCTCTATAACCTTCATCATTTATTTTACTGTGTGTATATAGATATATACCCACTAAAACCCTCATTGTGTATTGGACTAACTAACTAACTAACTAACTAACTAACTAACTAACTAAATAAATAAATAAATAAATAAAACATTCAAATACTGAGCGCACAGAAACCAACTGAAGTATCTTTCATGCACAATTCACGTTTGCATTTTACAGCTTAATTCTCTTTTAATTTCTTTAGAGTTCAGCAATTCTAAAACAGTGAGTGGACTTTTAAGTACGTTTTTAAAAATACCTGTGCTGATTTTCTACCTAATTTTTCAAATCTGGGGAGATTATTGAAAAAGATAGGAACAATTTTTCGAAAATGCATTGCATTACCAATCACCAAGACCAGAAAGAGTACTATTCCGTTTTTCCCAGGCTGCAATGTACTGTATTAACATTCTACACAACTAGAATGGCAGTGAGTTTTCTTTTATCACTGAGCGTAGGATTAAAAATCAATTTCCCATTTAATGGCACTCTAACTGGGAGCAGCGTTTCCAAGTCATCTGTCTTTATGTGAGAGTGAAAAGAAAGGAATGGAAAAAGGTTTCTGTAAAAAGAGGGCGGGGAAAATATTTACTGACCCCTCACATCCTGGACACAAATTGTTTCAACTCCTACCCTCAAAACGTCGCTACAGAGCACTGCAAACCAAGACAACTAGACACAAAAACAGTTTTTTTCTGAACGCCATCACTCTACTAAAGAAATAATTCCCTCAACACTGTCAGACTTTCTACTAAATTTGCACTTCTATTCTACTAGTTTTTCTCATCATTCCTTTCACCCATTTCCTCCCATGTTGACTGTATGGCTGTAACTTGTTGCTTATATCCTAAGATTTTTATTAATATTGCTTCTTCATGGCTTATTTGACCCCTATGACAATCATTGTTTATGGCTTATTTGACCCCTATGACATGATTCTTGAGAAATGTATATTTTATTTTATGTATGCTGAAAGCATATGCACCAAGACAAATTCCTTGTGTGTCCAATCACACTTGGCCAATAAAATTCTATTCTATTCTAAAACATACTGGATTCTTTTCAGTTTCTTACATTCAGGTAGCGTAGCTCACGCATCTGCCAAAGTAAGGACTAGAAGCTTGCTTTAAAGAAAATCAAATCAAAAAGTCGACACTGCTTTTTAAAATGTTTTTTCTAACAAACCCTGCATCAAAGGGGTTTTCCTGTTATGCAATTAATATGGATAGTGTTTATGTGAGGATGAAAGCTTCTCAAAAATCCGCCTGCCTTGCTTTCTCTGGACTACATGGCATTCTGTCACACCCATAGAAACATGCCAGAGATCATACAGTGTGGAGCCACCTGTCTCTTCCCTCAGGTTACACACATATTTCTGAAACCATTGCTTTTGACTGCCTTAAAAGGGGAGAGTCTCTTTGATTTGGAGAAAAGAGGACGGGTGGACAATTATGTTCTGCAAGCTGTGTCAGGCTAGGTCAGATAATAGCCCTTCTGGTATGTCTGAAAACCTCTTAGTTCAATACATTGCTCCATCTCTTTGACCAAGCTCAGGAAATAATACTCTATTATCTACTTCTCTAAAACCTCAGATACAACCATCCTGGCTTTCAAGAGTTTTGGATACTACCGTATTTTTTCGAGTATACGATGCAGTATTATAATAATAATAATAATAATAATAATAATAATAATAATAATAATGTCATATGAACAGTTGGCGGAACAAAGCATTGCATGGACAGTTCTTGGAGAAGATTGAAGGCAAAGTGGATAAAGAAAAGACCTGGTCATGGCTTACAAGTGGAACACTCAAAAAGGAGACAGAAGGACTAATACTGGCGGCACAAGGACAGGCCATTAGAACAAATGCTGTCAAAGCCAGAATTGAAAAATCAACAGACGATCCAAAGTGCAGACTCTGTAAAGAAACAGATGAAACAATCGATCACATACTCAGCTGCTGCAAAAAGATCGCACAGACTGACTACAAGCATAGACATGATGCTGTGGCACAGATGATCCACTGGAACTTGTGCCGGAACTACCATTTACCAGTGGCAAAGAACTGGTGGGATCATAAGCCCGAAAAAGTGGTTGAAAATGAGCAAGCAAAACTACTGTGGGACTTCTGACTTCAGACTGACCGAATTCTGAAGCATAACACACCAGACATTGTGATCGTGGAGAAAAAGAAAGTATGGATCATCGACATCGCAATCCCAGGAGACAGCAGAATTGAGGAGAAGCAGTTAGATAAATTAGTGAAATACGAAGATCTAAAAATCGAGCTGCAACGACTCTGGCATAAGCCCGTGAAAGTGGTCCCAGTGGTACTTGGCATGCTGGGCACAGTGCCAAAGGATCTCAGCGGACATTTGAAAACCATCGTAATTGACAAAATCTCCATCTGTCAATTGCAAAAGGCCGCTTTACTGGGATCGGCAAACATAATTCGCCACTACATCACGCAGTTCTAGGTGCTTGGGAAGCGCCCGACTGGTGATGAAATACGAAATCCAGCATAGTGATCTCGTTTGCTGTGTTGTACTGATATAATAATAATAGTAGTAGTAGTAGTAGTAGTAGTAGTAGTAGTAGTAGTAGTAGTAATAATAATAATAATAATAATAATAATAATAATAATAATAATAATTTTTTATTATTATTAGATTTCTATGCCGTCTCTCTCAGAGGACTAGGAGCGGCTCACAACAGCAAAACACAATGTACAAATCTTGTTGTGGTTAGCTCTGGCCCAGCTCCTGCCCCAAGGAATGTGGAGGTGGATGTGGGGGAAACATCCACATGCCACAGGCCTGTTTTGCTCCCAATAGAATATGCTGACGAAGTCTCCTCTGACCAAGGAAGTCTGAGTGATTGGGAAGAGGGGAGTTTGGTAGACGGCCCAGGAGGAGATCAATCTTTCTTATTATCCCTGGATTCTGAACAAGAACTTATGACAGACCCACACATGCGGAGAGTGATGCATAGGAGAGAACAACTGAAGAATTATTACAGGAGATAAGTGAGGCCACCTGTGGTTGGGTGGAGCTGCTGTAATTAGTGCTATAGATAAAAAGAGCAGCCTTGTGGAAGTTTATCTGATTCATAGTTCATCAAGATCGTGGTTTTGCTGTTTCCCTGTTCAAGACTGTGTGTGGACTTTCTGGACTTTGGAATTTGGACTCAATTTCCCAGTTACTGGGTGAGAAATTGGATTGCATTTAACCTGTGCCTTGTGTGTACCAGAAAATCCCTTTGACATTTAAAAAGGGAGTTTTTTCTGCTTTTCTGTTGATAAAGATTTTTGGTTTTCCTTCTATCGTGTGGTGTGTGTCTTTCTGAACTAATTACCCTGTAATTACAGGTGGTTGGGGCATGCCGGCAGAACAAAATCTAATATTAAAAGCAATTTAAAACCCTTCTAATAAAAAACAGTCACACAACCTAATGAACCATACATAAAAAAGGGGTGCATCAGTTTCTCCATGCCTGGTGACACGGGTGGGTTTTTAGGAGCTTTCGAAAAGCAAGGAGGGTGGGGGCAGTCCTAATCTCTGGGGGGAGTTGATTCCAGAGGGCCAGGGCTGCCACAGAGAAGGCGGGACCTTAGTTTTTGCGGAGGAAAATAGGGAAAAGAATCTGCTTACCAGATATTCCTCTGGCTAGCATCCTTAGTCTGGTCAGCTTCAATACATTATTTTATCCCCTGGTTATGGATTTTTTAAAAACCTTATTCGGAAAGAGTAACAATGAAAAAGCTTGCAAGTCAGTAAGAGCTGGGAAAATCATTAGCACCTGGTTAGGGCTAGAAAGAAATATTCAGAGCAAGTTAGAGCAATGAAAAAAAAAACCTGCAAAGACTTACGGCTTGGAAAACATTATTCGCAAAGAGTAACAGTGAAAGAGTTTGCAAACCGGTAAGAGCTGGGGACATTGTTAGCACCTGGTTAGGGCTGGAGAGTTACATTTGGAGCATGTTAGAGCAATGAAAAAAACCCTGCAAAGACTTAGGGCTTGGAAAACATTCTTTGCAAAGAGTAACAATGAAAGAACCTGCAAGGTAAGAGCTGGGAAGACCATTAGCACCTAGTTAGGGCTAGGGGAAAAAAGCTTAAAAAAAAAACCTACGTTCAGAGTATAAGACGCACCTGAATTTTCAGCCTCTTTTAGGGAGAAAAAGGTACATCTTATACTCTGAAAAATACAGTACTTTATTCCTGAATATAGCTCAGTAATTCCAGAAGTATTCAATTTGGAGGTGCAAGTATAGTAAGATGGTAGAGTTGCTTTCCTGGAATAGTTGAGGGTTTTTCTGCAAAATTTTCATCAAAGGAGGTAGGATTCTCGTAGAGAAAGAAGTATTCTTCATTTCTGAGGATAATTCAAGAGCACATACAGTATTACTGAAACATTGCAATGCATAATAATTCTAGGATAAATTAAACATTGCAATGCATAATAATTCTAGGATAAATTAAACCTCTTTCTTGAAGTCTTGGCACTCGGTATGAATGCATTAATGTGACTGGCAAGTAAAGTGGTTTGTCTACCTCATTTCCTCACAGAGCGTGGCCAAGCAATTTGGCTGCCTAAGAAGGAAGGACCATAGCAGTTTCGCTCCCTCCAATTCCTCCAACCCATTTCTCCCACTCTGAAAAACATACATAATGTTCAAAGCTGAGCAAATAATTTTGGAATGATGAGACAGAAGATTCCAAATTTCTCTCTCTCTGAAAGTAAACATATGTCAGCAGTAATTGTAATAACAATAAATTAAATACCTACAGCATGACACCACTCTTACTTAATGGTAGGGCCAGTCTAATAGGTATTGTCAACCATCCCAACTTGATCAGTTCGGAAAGAAAGATTCCTGGCTCATGATTAGCCAAAAGTATACTTTACTAAAGCCCAAGTGGTTACAGAAGAGGCAAAGCTGGGTCTGAGATTTTCATGCATAAAAGATACAATTAACTTTCGCTTGTTTGCAGCCAACCCCATGGTTATCAATCAATGTCCAAACAGGTGTCAACAAATTGTTTTGGGAAATGGTCCCTGTCTTATTTTTATTTATTTTATTTATTTATCAAACATATATAGGATAGTAGTTTGCATAAACCTAAGATAAGAAAAAAGTAATGAAAAAAGAGGACAACAGGACAATGGGACACGCCCCTTACAGACCTCTTAGAAACAGGGAGAGGTGAACTGTAGACAATCTATGGTTAAAGATTTTGGGGTTTAGGGAAGAAACCAGAGTCAGGAATGCATTCCAGGCATCGATCATTCTATTGCTGAAGTCGTATTTTCTGCAGTTAAGTTTAGAACAGTTTACATTTCGTTTGAATCTATTGCATGCTCATGATGACGAGTGGGACCTCATCGGAATGTCGCCAGAAATCTCTGAATCCTACACAGGAAGAAACCCGAATATGCCAACACCTTCATACCTGTACCTGTGAAAATCTACGAAAACATATCTATTAATCTATCAATCAATCTATCAATCAATCTATCAATCAATCTATCAATCAATCTATCAATCAATCTATCAATCAATCTATCAATCAATCAATCAATCAATCAATCAATCAATCAATCAATCAATCAATCAATCAATCAATCAATCAATCAATCAATCTATCAATCTATCTATCAATCAATCAATCAATCTATCAATCTATCAATCTATCAATCTATCAATCTATCAATCTATCAATCTATCAATCTATCAATCTATCAATCTATCAATCTATCAATCTATCAATCTATCAATCAATCTATCAATCTATATTTATTTATTTATTTATTTATTTATTTATTTATTAATTTATTAATTAGATTTGTATGCCGCCCCTCTCCGTAGACTTGGGGCGGCTAACAACAATAATAAGACAATATAGACAAATCTAATATTTAAGTTTAAGTTAAATTAAAAAACCCTAATTTAAGAAACCAATCATATATACAGAAATACCAAGCATAAATTTGGCTACCTTCATACCCATACCTTCTGTCTATATACTGTATATACCTTCATACCTGTACCCGTGAAAATCTACGAAAACAAATATCTCTATCTCTATCTATGTATCTACGTATCTACGTATCTACGTATCTACGTATCTACGTATCTACGTATCTACGTATCTACGTATCTACGTATCTACGTATCTACGTATCTACGTATCTACGTATCTACGTATCTACGTATCTATCTATCTATCTATCTATCTATCTATCTATCTAAATATATATATATGTGTGTGTGTGTGTGTGTGTGTATGTATGTATACACACACACACACACTGATGCCAGGCACAGCCAACAAATTAACAGTCTGTATTTTCCCGCCAGAAACCTGGGACATAACGCATAGGATTAGGACATAGCTAAAAATCTATAATCTCCATTTCATTAGAAACCTGTATAAGAGGCAAAGATTAGCCCTGCTGAGTTTTGAGTGGTGTATTCTAGATTGGGATTACGATGCCTTCAATTCAAATTGTCCACCCAAATGGTGAATTTGATAAAATATAATTTCTGGTTTCATAATCTATATCCATGATGGCGGAGTTTTTTGGCACTTTGTGCCCAAACCAAAACACATGTGTATGCAAGTACTCATGCTGGAGCACTGCAAACACAAAGACCTGGTGGCCGGTATGCCCATGCTTGTTTTTTGGGTGTTTTGTTGCTGTTTTCAGGTTATTTTTCAAGCTGTTTTCAAGCCATTTTTCAAGCTCTTTTTGGACCATTTTCAGGTCATATTTCTGGGCCATTTTTGGGCTGTTTTCAGGCCATTTTTGCAGAGATGGGTTGCTCTTACCTGCTTACCAGGGCGTTGCGCTCGTATCATGAGTATACAGGCTCGTGCATGCTCACTGCACTTGTGCGCATTCCCTCGCATAGTTTTGCTTCTGTGTATGTGCAGGAAGCAAAAAAGTGCCCAAATATCCCGAGGGGACACTTGAGCACAGGTGATTTGGGTGAATTTTTAACTCCGCACATCTGCAGATGTAAACAATCGCCAAAATCACATGCGTAAGCGTCTCCTCACAATTTTTTTCTTGCGCATGCACAGAAGAAAAATAAAGTAAAAAAAGATGGTGTCACGCAATGGACCAGTGAAGACAGCACCAGAGCCATCACACGCAAATTGTGCAACCTGTGGGGTACTAGTGGAACAGAGCTCCGGGGTGCACCAGTAGGAACCCACCACTTCATTTTTGGGGAATTTTAGGCCATTTTGAAGTTTAAAATGGCCTGCAAAATGCCTGAAAATGGCCCACAAAACAGTCTGAAAACAGCCTGAAAAACAGCTAAAACCAGGCCTTTCTTCAGGCCATTTTCCAGGCTGTTTGGGGGGGCATTTAAAGGCTATTTTCTGGACTGTTTGTGGGATGAAAATGGCCTGGAAAATGGTCTAATCATGGCCTGAAAACACCTGAGAAACACCCTGAAAAATGCCCTGAAAGCACTACAAAAATGGCCTGAAAACAGCTCAAAAACAGCCTGGAAATTGGCTGGAAAAGTGGCCTATAAATGGCCGGGCTTTCAGCCCATTTTCCAGCACTCCAGCACCCGAGAAAGCCAGCTAGCCAGCAATCATGTGTATGTGGAAACCAGAAAAGCAGCTGGTGACAGTGCATGTGCCTACAGAGAGAGGTCTGCATACAGTGGTGGGCTGCTGGCCGGAATGCCTAACTGGCCTCGTCTCCATGGCTCTGGAGGTACCGTGAGTTTGAGCGGAATTATGCTTCTGCACCCATGCACATTGCAAAATCGCACATGGAGACACAGGTACGTCCATGTTCCGGCAAGGTTTTTTGCTTCCACGCATGCCGAACACACCGGAACGCGGGCACACCTGTGTCTCTGTGCATGATTTTTCTACCTGCATGGGCAGAGAGGGCATAATTCTGCTCGAACTCACGATACCTCCAGAGCCGTGGAGGCAAGCCCAATTAGGCATTCCGGCTTGCAGCCCACCCCTGTCTGAGTGTCACCTCTGGCCCACGTACCATACAGTGGTGGGATTCAAATATTTATACTTCCGGTTCTGTGGGTATAGTTTGGTGGGTGTGGCATGGCTTGGTGGGATATTGTAAAATCTCCATTCCCTCCCCACTCCAGGGGAAGCTTACTGCAAAACCCCCATTTCCTCCCAATCAGCTGAGACTCGGAAGGCAGAGAATACATGGGCCAGTCAGAGATGGCATTTACTGGTTCTCCAAACTAATCTAAACTTCTGCTACTGGTTCTCCAGAACTGGTCAGAAGTTGCTGAATCCCACCTTTGTTGCCATAGGTTATTATTATTATTATTATTATTATTATTATTATTATTATTTATTGGATTTGTATGCTGCCCCTCTCCGCAGACTCGGGGCGGCTAACAACAACGATAAAAACAGCATGTACAATCCAATTAATAAAACAACTAAAAACCCTTATTATAAAAACCAAACATACACACAAACATACCATGCATAACTTGTAATGGCCTAGGGGGAAGGAATGTCTTAACTCCCCCATGCCTGGCGATAAAGGTGGGTCTTGAGTAATTTGCGAAAGACAAGGAGGGTGGGGGCCATTCTAATCTCTGGGGGGAGTTGATTCCAGAGGGCCGGGGCCACCACAGAGAAGGCTCTTCCCCTGGGGCCCGCCAAACGACATTGTTTGGTTGACGGGACCCGGAAAAGGCCAACTCTGTGGGACCTTATAGGCCGCTGTGATTCATGCAGTAGAAGGCGGTTCCGGATGGTTCCCCATCGCGGACCTATACAGTGTAAAATCCGCCGATTAAACACCGATAAGCCAGGAACTCTTAAAAGGTTTATTGCAAGAAGGCTACGTTAAAAACAACTGGAACTGCTAACAACAACGCATGTCCGGCCACGCCTGGCAGCTGTATTATATCCACTGCTGTCAGGCTGAGCCAGCCAATCTATATATTTTTCCCACCCCCAAAATAAGGGCGGGCCTCATTTATTAACTATTTCCTAGACACAACATACAGTATATTCCATTTCATTTAATGTTGGAAGGCATTTTAAATCCATTTTGAAAAACACCCTGTACTAACATTACCTACTTCTATTGTAACAATCAAATTATTTGGTTTCAGCCTCCAAGGTGCCAAATAGAACATTATGAAGACCACATGCATTTGTTCTATCGTATGCATGTCAGTGCATACTGACTCATAGGCCCATATGTGAGCGTCCAGAATCAACAGCTGAATGTTTTCTAGGTGTGCCTCCAATGTTACATTTGGTTTCAATGGAACATGATCCTTACATTTCAGAAATAATTCAGCCCTCATACCATCTTATTACTTTATCAGAATTTTTAACAGAGGGAGCTGCTTTTTAAAATCAAAAGCAGACATCCAACTTAGAGATAGGCAGAAAAATCACATTGCTTCTAAATCAATCTATAACCTCAGCCTGTTTATCATACAAAAGTCTAACTGCAAGGAATGTGTCACTGCCTAAATGAAGATCAATCTTACCTTGAGTGAAATAATTAAATAGCATCATCTCTTCTCCCCTTTGTGTGTTTTTAGAAGTTTAGAGCTTGGTAACTTTTGCTTTCTTTTCTAATTCTGCAAAATTCAATTAAGTGTCTGCATGTGGATTCCATATGAATTGCAAAAAATTACATCAGATATAGAAAAAGTATCTTGCTTTTGTGTCCCTTAGGGAGTTTTCTATTATAAAGCTTTTGACTGTGCCAATACATTGAAATTAGGGTGGTCTCCACATATTGAATCTAAGGAACAAACACAAACTTTTAAACAATCACAGAATGAGACTTCTTATCTTATCTTTGTTACTACCTTCATAAATACTTCAGGGCCTAAGAGGCAAACCAGCAGAAGTGTAGACAAGGATGAGTTGGTATTAGAAATTTGCCATATACACCTACATAACTCCATCAGTCCGCGAGCTGCACTAGCTACCGATTGGTCTCCAGATGCAATTCAAGGTGTTGGTTATCACCTATAAAGCCATATATGGCATAGGACCAGACTATCTACGGGACCGAATTTTGGCACAAAACTCCCAGCAACTGACCAGAGACCACAAGTTTTGCATTTGTACCATTATATAGACTGAGAAAAAAAATATGGTGCCTTATTTTCTGGGCGACGCTTGTAAAAGGGAATGTATACTGACCAGAAGATCAGACAGAGGTGACAATCTCATTTCAGAATTCTTACATTTGGTATAAATTCAATATTTTCTTTTAAAAAATTTCTATATGTATAGAAACATTATTTGGTTTTCTTAGCGCAAAACCTGGAAGCGACTTCTAGCTTTTTGCATTTAGCCTTAACAAAAGGTCCTAGAATGATTAATTTTTACTTTGGCATCTCTTTTTGTCCTCCAGCTAGGTAAATTGACCGGTTTCATTTCTTTAAAATGAAAAAAAAGACACAATCCAACCAATGTAAAGCCTTACTTTCTTAATTAAAATGTTTATTTTTACCATAGGAATCAGTTGGGCTTAAAAAATATTTAATTTTGACTGGATAGTAACACATCTTTGCATTAAGAACCAGCACCTATGTCTACGTCAGTTTTTTATTAACATCTGGCAGAGGTCTTCAAACTTTGCAACTTTAAGACGTGGACTTCAACTCCCAGAGTTGAAGCTATGCTGGCTGGAGAACTCTGGGAGTTGAAGTCCACAAGTCTTAAAGTTGCCAGGTTTGGAGACTCCAGACATATGGCAACCATTCCCAGCACAGCTCCACTGTAGATAAGTGGATTTCAGCTTCCAAAATATACTGCTGACACGAGCCTCCTACATCTGGGAAGTATCCATGTTGGAGAATTCTGGTGTATGGGGTCAGTATTTAGCACTGAGCATGGATAGTTCCTTCTAGCTATCATCATTTTGACTTGGTTTGATTCATGCTGTGCTACATAAGCTGCTTTATATTATTGTATCAGGTGATTCATTTATCTAGCCTGCCGCTGTTTGCTTTAATTGGAGAAAGATCTTCCACATAATTTTACCAGGTGCAGCTGCAGAGACAGTATGAAAAAAGGCCTTGCCTTTGTGGAATAGTATTTGATCTATATTCAAATAGTATTTTATCTATTCAAATACAGTATACAGAATATAAACTCTTCCATCCTTCTACCTCCCACAATACTAGGAAACACAGTATCAACATTAAAGACCATGAAATTTCTAGGTTCTATCATATCTCAAGACCTAAAATGGTCACCTAAGATCAAAAACATCATCAAAAAAGCACAACAAAGAATGTTCTTTCTGCGCCAGCTCAGGAAGCTCAAACTGTCCAAGGAGCTGCTGATACAGTGATGGGCCTATCACGAGCGAGATCCAGTCTGCAGGTCACATGCTTGACACATCTGCTTAACCTATTCTATTTTCGCAAACTGGCGTGATTAGTCATCCTTATGTTGTACCCCATCAACACATGCAGGTTTTGCTGTGAATCAGTGCTAACCCAACTCCAGGGATTCTCCACTTGGTTCCATAAATATGTTTATTCAAAGGTCCACTCCAAAGATACCACATGTTTCAGAGTATAGGACTCACCTCACCTCCCCAAAAAGAGGATGAGAATGTAGCCCCTTTTTGAAGCTTTTTCCCCCAGCCCTATCTTCCAGACTTGTAGGATTTTTTTCATTCCTACTCCCTTTGAAGAAGTTTTTTTTCCAACCCTAAATCTATGCAGGCTTCCTTTCATTGTTACTCCCTCTGAAAAACATCTTTTTCAGCCCTAACCAGGGGATAAAATAATATGTGGAAGCTGACCAGACTAAGGATGCTAGCCAGATGAATACCTGGGAGGTAGATTTCCCCCCACTATTTTTCTCCCCCAAAACTAAGGTGCATCTTGTACTCCAAAAATAAGGTAAGTTGTCAGTAACTTACAAACTTCCTCTCTTGTACAATTCCCCAAGATTTTGCCACTAAAAGTTGATTGTTGCCAAATCAACATAGAAGCTTTCCCCACAAATCATAGAAAAAAGCCAGTCCAGCTTAACAGGGATATCACAAGCTGTAATGTGAAGAGGGAATGGCCTTGAGGAACAGAGATTGTCTATGTCAGTGATGGTGAACCTGTGGCATGGGTGCCACAGGTGGCACGTAGAGCCATATCTGCTGGCACATGAGCCGTTGGCCTAGTTCAGCTCCAATGTACATGTTTGTGCCAGCCAGCTGATTTTTGGCTCGCACAGCGGCTCTGGGAGGGCGCATTTGGCTTCCAGACAGCCTCCGAAGAGATGAAGGAGGGCGTTTTCACCCTCCCCAGGCATTGAATTATGGGTGTGGACACTTGCACATGAGCAATAGCATCCATGCACGCTCTTTCGGCACCTGAGAAAAAAAAGGTTTGCCATCACTGGTCAAATGTGAGTAAATATCTCAGACAAGCTCTTACCTAAGTTCACAGGAGGATAAAGGGAGACAGAAGGAAGCATGTTCAATCTTGGAAGCTTCTGTTTCTATTTATAATAAAAGTAGCAACTGATCTACATGACATTAGTTTTCTACTCTGGCCTATTTTAAATGGTTGAGCCAAACTCATCTTTCCATTATTAAAATGCTAAAAAAAAATGGGTTTGTGAGTGTGGGGCAGATATTGCTTCACTTCAAAGATGTCTACTTTATTCTGGCACAACATTTATGTATAAGAGTTCCATGTTTGAGTACAAGACTATGCAATCAAGGCGTCTGTGTTTCAAATATGAGTGCTGGTTCATTTTCACAAAAAATCATTGCCATGGACAATCAACCCTAAAACAGAATTGGGTATCAACACTGTTTACAGCTATTCTTTCCCATAAAATATTTTTTGTACAAATCCAGATCTAACACATCTTTAAATTTTACTGAACAGTGGCATCTCTTAAATAGATCAAAGCATCCTAAATTTAGAAATAATAATAATTTAATAATAATTTATTAGACTTGTATGCCGCCCCTCTCCGAAGACTCTATTAAAGACTCTACTAAATGTTACACTACTCTTAATAAAAAAATAATCCATAGCTATTTCAAAAAGTTGTATAAAATACAGACAGAAGTGTCTTGAGGTGTCGATTGTTTCAAACTTTCTGAGAGCATTTTTAGAATTTATAGTCAACATTCTGGTAAAATAAATATATGAGACTATTTTAAGTATAACAGAAAAGCAACATTTTTATGCAAAAAGTTTAATAATACAGTCATCGTTTTAATACCATCCAGTAAAAGTATACCGTAAAAATTGTTCTAGGCATAAATTGATCTTAAGAGGACATTACACAGCAATCCCATCCATTCTAACTCAAGAGATAAGCTCTAATTATTTAATGGCATTTATTCCCGGGTGAGTGCGCAGAGGATTGCTATGCATGCTATGCTATACATTTGAAATACAACCCAGCAAAATGTCCTGTTCAGAGCATCACTGAAACGAATGGGAACCAGGCCTGATTGGTGTGTCTTTGCAAGATCAAGCCTTCGCAACACAGTGAGGTAGACAGTAGAAACGAAGAATTCTTCATTATCACGTAATTTTAAATCTTGCAGGAACATTTTAGAGTGGAAAAAACTGTAACATTGCAGACGGACAAATGAAACATTTGGTTAATGCTTAAATCTATACAGGTAAAATCTATTTTAAAAAAATATTGGACACTTGAGTGCATATAATGCTCTGGGCATTAAGGGAAATGTACATTGTTCACCTCCATTTTTGTACTTTGCAGTCTGTTTTAAATAAATATTTACAGCTTCAATATGAACAACATTGTATGCAAACCAAAGTGTGCACTTTCTTTTAAATAATTGCTCCTGGGTGAAGGCTTTCCTTTATTAGCATTTTATATTATTTATCTGTTTATTTATACACCAATACCGTCTTTCCTCAACTTTTCCCCACCTTTCTGAAGTCCTATGAAATCCTGAATCCACAAAAAGAAGGAAATGCCTTAGGAATACACCTTGTGGGGTGCAGAGGCTGATTTGTGGAGCAGTGTTGAATTATTCTCTCTCTCAGCATCACATCTGCATTAACTATAAACCACCACTGCAGCCGGCCAACCTGGAACTTTTGAATGTTGAACATTTTGAAATTAAGCTGTTTTCATAACCCTCTAAAGCAGTGGTTCTCAAGCTTCCTAATGCTGCAACCCCTTAATACAGTTCTTCATGTTGTGGTGACCCCCAACCATAAGTCTAGCACCAATTCTCCCAACAGAGCTTTAAGCTGATTGGCAGGAAGGTCAGAGGGACACTCCCACTGTAAATGTTGATTGGTCAGATTGTAAAAATATGCTGCAAGATGCCAGAATAGAAGCTTTAGTTCCTAACACCAGGGGACATTTGTATTTTCTCATGGTCTTGAATCAGTTTCAGGGTGGAAACATTCATGAGGGAAACAATTATGGATCCAAGGATTGTCAAAACTGAACTTTCTCCACACTTGCTTTTCCTCATACTTTTCTCTTGAGAGAGAGCCTAGAAAGAGAATACCATGATTATTACATTCTTGGAATGAAATCCTGCATTGGAAGTGATGCGGTTTGCCTCAATCTGTTTCTTCCTTGCCTTCAAGTCAAGAAATTTAGAAACCGCCCATTGTTGCTTCAACGCAGATTGTCCGCATAGCACAGATGATCGACATGGGGGTGTGGAGTAAAAAAAATCCGTGTTAAAACCTGAATGTAAAGGCCAAAGTTCTACCAACGAGAGGAGTGCACGAAGTCAGCACCGGTTACGAAAGTGACCGACAACACGTGTCTTTTGCCTGGTTCCCACAATTCAATTTCTGACCCCTCTGCTACTCCCCACGTCGCCTCCCTTTAAAAAGACTTGGATTACACCTAGAGCCAGGGGTAAGTAAAGTTGGCTCTTCTATGACATGTGGACTTCAACTCCCAGAATTCCTGAACTAGCATGATTGGCTCAGGAATTCTGGGAGTTGAAGTCCACAAGACCCCGAAGAGCCAACTATGCCTACTGACCCAGACAATGTTGTGTTTCCGGGTTCCAAATATATATATATGGCACTAACTCTTCTGGGTCAGGGGTAGGCAAAGTTGGCTCTTCTATTACTTGTGGACTTCAACTCCCAGAATTCCTGAGGCAATCACGCTTAGCTCAGGAATTCTGGGAGTTAAAATCCACGTCATAGAAGAGCCATCTTTGCCTGCCCCTCTTCTGGGTAGTTAGTTCCAGCCTCTCTGGCTAGTCGAGGAGAGACACCAGCCTACAAGGGCAACTTTCGCCATATTGTTTTCGGAGTCAAATCTCCCATCCTAGAGGGGAGGCGGCTTTGCCCTCTGGACGCGGAAACATGGACGCCGTTCCCTCAAACGGCGTCACAGCCATTGTACTTTTTTTTTCCCCCTCACACATTCCCGGCTTTTTTTAGGACTTGGAACTCCCCCGAAGCAGACATGGCGCAAGCGCAGTCCGGCCCGCCCATTCTTTTCCCCTCCCCGAGGGTTCGCACGTGGTGGACTTCGGTCCGCTTTCCCTCGCGTGTCTTGTCTCTCTCGACGCGAGCTGGAAGCTCCCCCCCGAGGAACTTTTCCTCGCCTGGGTCCGAGAGGGCGGCCGGAGGGACGGTGGGCGCGGCGCTACCTGCACCCGCAGGACTCGACCACCATGTCCTCGTATTGTTTGTACACCACGTTGTTCCCGGCGTCGGTGTAGAGGATGCTGATGGGCGTCAGCTTGGCCGGCACGCAGCAGCTGGGCGGCGTAGCGCCCGGGTCCATGGAGTTCATGAGGGTCTGGATGATGGCGTGGTTGGTGGGCTCGAGGTGGGAGCGGAGCGGGAAGTCGCACACGCCCTCGCAGTGGTAGGCCTCGTACTCGAGCGGGGCGATGATCCAGTCGTCCCAACCCAGGTCCTTGAAGTTCACGTGCAGCGCCTTCTTGGTGCACCGTAGCCGCGCCTTCTTGCCGTGCCGCTTGCCGTGCCGAGTGTTATAAGCGGCGCGCTTCAGACGGCGGGCCTGTAAACGGAGCGGCACGACGGCCGGCGCTTCCCAGGGTAGCGCGGCCGCGTTTGGAGGCGGCGGCGGAGGGTAAGGAGCAGGCCGGGCTCCCGTTTCCTGACGCAACTCCGCGAAGAGGTTCTTCCGCCTGGACTTGCTGAAGACCACCAGCAGCGCCTTCTCCTGCTGGGCCCGGGCGCCTCGGCCCAGGCCTAAGGGCCGCAGGTCCAGCAGCTGCGGGTGGGGCTGAGACCGAGTCCCCCCGACGGCCCTCAGCTCCAGACAAAGCTGGTGATGCTGCCGCTTCTTCCAGGCCCCGCGGAGGGGAGGTAACGCTTGGCCCACGTCGAACACCTCCCAGTCGCCACCGGGCCGGAGGGGCGCCGCTTCCTGTAAATCCAGAGTCCGGGAGTCCAAGCGGCGGCCCGAAAGACAGGGCGAGACCTGCAGACGGGCCAGGCCTGTCTGAGCTTTGGAGAAAGGATCGCCGGGGGCTTTCCGAAAGAGACGGAGCTCGGCCCCCACCAGCTCCTCTTTGTCTGAGAGGGTCGATACATCAAACAAATATTTTTGTCTCCTCAGAGCGCTGGGCGAAAGATCGTCTGCAAGATAAAAAAGGGGAAAAAACACATAATTGCAGTCAGTTATACCACTTAAAGGGAGAACTTCGATGGCAGATGGGAGGATGAATGGGGGAGATCCCTTGTCCAGGTGTGGAGCACATTTTCTGGTTCCCTTTAAGAAGGGACAAGGGAAGGGACTCCAGAAACAGGGCTCTTCTCCCAGCAGTTTACTGAAACAGGGAGCCTATAAAAGCCCTGGGACTCCCTAGAACAGTGTTTCCCAACCTTGGCAACTTGAAGATACTTGGACTTCAAATGCTGGCTGGGGAATTCTGGGAGTTGAAGTCCAAATATCTTCAAGCTGCCAAGGTTGGGAAATACTGCCCTAGAATACAAGTAGCATGCAACGCAAAGGTTTCCAAATGGAGGGGGTTATATCTAATATTTGGTGCCTTTTTAATGCAAAGTGCAAAATATACTGCTTAATAAAAATTAAGGGAACACTTAAACAACACAATATAACTCCAAGTAAATTAAAGGGCTGTGAAATCAAACTGTCCACTTAGGAAGCAATACTGATTGACAATCCATTTCACCTGCTGTTGTGCACATTCAACTTTGTACAGAACAAAGTATTCAATGAGACTATTTCATTCATTCAAATCTAGGATGTGTTCTTTGAGTGTTCCCTTTATTTATTTTGAGCAGTGTACATTCATGCTGTACTCACTTGGCTCTGTAAAAATTCTTGGGGAGTTGGGCAGCATACAAATTGAACTAAATAAATAAATAAGTTTATCTGACATTATTTGGTTGCTTATTTGTACCCAGACTATTATTAAGTGTTATACCTTGACAAACTTATCTTTTCTTTTATATACATTGAGAGCATATGCACCAAGACAAATTCTTTGTGTGTCCAATAACACTTGGCCAATAAAATTCTATTCTATTCTCAATCTTTTTACATTTGTTATTCAAATTGCATTACTGTATATTAATACAGATATTAAAGGATGAATCCATTTCTTAATTGTGTGTTTTTAAGGTGAAGCATCCTTTTCCCAACTGGAATAATGGAGAGTTAAAAGAAACACACAATGACAGCATCTTTGGGGCAATGTAAGTTCCCTTTTCATTGCTTAAAAATCTGAGTTCCTCTTTGTGGGTTGCAGGAAGCTAGTGTAATCGTATTGGAATATTTTTTTATTATTTTAAAACATTTGTGTATAAAATGCAGGCTAGGAAAAACAAATCAAATCACCTCTATTTTTCTATTTACCAATACAAAGCTTTATAAGTTGGTAAAGACAGAAATTCTCCCTTTCTCTGGGGTTTCCCTCAAGAGCTAGTAAATCTTGTATGTCTTTTGGGAATACTACAGCCAACAAATATTGCAACCGAGAATCTCCTGCTGGGATGCAACTGAAATAGTCTTGATCATTTATTGATACAGGTCCCCAGTAATATTCCTAATCAATATATACATTTAAAGAGGACTTGGAAAAATGAGAATAGAATATCAAAAGGATGCTTAGGATGGGAACCAGGATATCTTCATGTAAGGTAGAAAGAGAAAAAATGATTTCACACACACTGCTAATCTGTCATTTATTTTACTTGGTTCTGACTTTGCAAATGTGAACCCAAACACTGTTGACTTCATCAGCAGTTTGTGATTTTAATGCTATGTACAAATTCAACCAAATTACCAGTAGCAAATATGTTGGTCACCTAATAGTGCCCCCTGTTTAAAAACATGGGGATAATAATGCTGCTCTTTTAAGGATATAAAAGTGTTCTGCAGTTCTTTTCTTTGGCTTGTGAATTTTATCCATCCCTGCAATTTGATGCTTTGTTTTGAATTCCACAATCAGCACCTTTGAAATAGGCCTTGACGCCTGTCCTAAGATTGTGTGCTTTATGTGCTTGATGCTATGTCTTTTATTAAGAAAGAGACACCGCCTGCGAGTCTTCGGAGAGGGGCGGCATACAAATCCAAATAATAAAGATAAATAATATTTGCAGACTAGATTTTTGGCTGCCACACTGATCCCTCGGTACATAATTAAAGGGGCTTCAGAGACATTGAGGACTGTTGCATTGTGCTGAACAAAGAGCCACTTTACCAACACCGAGGCAAAGCAGACCAGATACTGTATTACCTTTAAGTTGTTGGAGTGATTAAATCTGTCATGTCTATTAGGCAAGGATATATCTAATGGTTGGGTGGCAATGTCATCCGTTTAATCCTTGGCAGTGGTTCAGGGGTTGTTTTAAATGTCTTAGAAAGTCTTGCATGTGGTTGTTTGACAAGTTGACAAATGCCCAGGTTATGCATGCATAGGTGGCAGTGCAGCTTTTGTGATCCTATGAGTATCTTATCAAATTACATGGGGCTTCCTTCCAACTGGTGCAAAGAGCTTTGCGGTCTTTCTTTGAAATCTGATGTGAATTCTAATGGGAATTACACCCTTTGGAATCTGGAGGCCCTGTTCCATATATTTTAATAAATCTTGACTGCCAGTTCTTTTCTAACATATTTTAATTGCAACTCTGTACTTGTTCCCTTGCAAATGTAGCTTGGAATAAATACACTGAGATGTGTAATATTCTTAGGCTGATGTTTTGAGGATTCCTCCAAGGTAGTTTCTCCATGTTATTCTCAGAAGAACCCTGAAAAGTATCTGGGCCCAAACGTCAATATAATGTTCATATTTGTGATCTCAGTGGCAGTTCTAGACTTTTTTTTTAAAAAAAAATCTGGCTTTATATATACAGTGACCATACCTCCTTTATTATATAAAGCAAAGGCTCCAACCTTGGCAAATTTAAGACTTGCAGACTTTAAGTCCACGAGTCTTAAAGTTGCCAAGGTTGGAGATTCCTGATATAAAGGACAGTCCATTATTTCAGAAAGCTATCAGATTTTTTAAAATTCACTTTCCCCCTTTATTTTGGTAATTTTAACTTTTACTGTATAAATAGTACATTTTACTTACATTTATGTGAAACATACAGAAATTGAATTATCTTTAAAATATTAATTTACATATACTGTTTGATTTTAGATATCTTTTTATGCATTTTGAATAGTTTTTCTTGGTTTTGTTCTTGAATTGTCTTTGTAAAGAAAAGTTATTTTTTAAAATCCTTATGAACTTGTTTTAGATTTGTCCCCTTTTCTGATTTGTCCTTTATTTTTTCCAATAAAATATAGTTACCACACTTGTATAGTGCTGAAATGAGTAGGGATTACTCAGTCCAGATTACTGGATACCTATTTTATTGTGTAGATATGAAATTATTGTTTAATTATATTTGAAATCAATGATTGCATTAAAACTGTATTAAAAATATAAATACAAGAAACAATTGAATTAAGTAGAATGAATGTTGAATGAAGTCATGCCTTTGTCAAAAACCCATTGATCCTCATTGAAGCAGATTTCTGAGAAAACGTATCGAAGATTCTTAATGGCTTCTATTAAATGCTCAATACTGCCATTATGGTAACAGAGGAATTGTTGCATGAAATATTGATATATTTTCATGTCTGAGCACCACATTTCTTATATAAAATTAGGATTCAAATTAGGCCACTTGAGTTTAATGCTGGGTATTTCTTTGTATTCTCAGCAATGAATTAGCGTTAGAAATTCTTTCCAAGGACAAGACTATTTTTAAAAAAATGCTCAGAGATGGCCAAGAGAATTATGTTCCTTTACATAGTCTTCTCTACAGCTGTCTGTAGTTTCTCTGGCTTCTCACACTTCATTTCCAAGGAATGACATGAGTAAGCTCTCCCAAGGGGCTTTTTTCTGACTTAGAACCATGAAAGTTTCAGAATTACATAGACATGCATAACAAGTAATACCAATAATAGCACCTCTTGTCACCTTTAATATAATATTAAAAATACTACCAAAGAAGAATTTTGTTTTGGATACTGAGTGATCTCATATATGCAAAGTAAGTTTTAGAATATAAACTAGAGGAAGAAAGAATCCTGCAGAGTTTCTTATCTAATGCCTTTTTAAAGTATTCCATACTGTGTAAAAAGTTCAGAATAATGTCATCACCAGGCTGTAGCTTAACAAAATTAAGGTGTTAGATTAGTATTTCCCCAATCTTTGCAACTTCCAGGTGTGTGGGCCAACTCACAGAATTCCCCAGCCAGTCAGCAGAGTGGTTACTGAGAATTCTGTGAGTAGAAGTTCACACATCTGGATACTGTATTGCCAAAAGTGAGTAACTTCTCTGGGTTAAGAGAGAGTATTTGGCCCAAACCTGTTCAATAAGAACCTCTTTTATTCCTGTTCTAAACCTTACTTTGCTAGCTCATCCTTTTCACAAACTCAGGCTTTCCAAATGTGTTGGATTGCAACTCCCATTATCCCTCTCATTTAATATAGATTAACAGAGATTCCCAACCAGCGTTGGGTTGTTCACAGTCAGGCCTGGTTCTGCAAACCAGTAGCAGTGGCGGGAGGCTACTGGTTTGCAGAACCAGGCCTGACTGGGACACTTCTGCTCATTCGCAAAAGTGTTATGTGCAAGCCTGCAAACCGGTAATGATGGGTTTTAGAACACACTACTGCTCCCAACCCTTGCTGCTGTTGGATCTAAACCAATGCTTGGAAGTGAGGTTAAGAAATCAAAAGATAAAAGTTCTTGTTTTCATAATCCTGCTCTGTGAAAAAGGACCCCATGATTGTTGGGCAGTGCCTTCTGCTCAGCTGCTAAAATAAGCAACCAATCTAAAAACAAGGGAGAATTTCTTGATTTTGAGAATTAGTAAATAGAACCGCCTTCTTCCTGAAATTCTGGCCACTTCATCATTGGACATTTTAAAGAAAAGGTTGGATAGTCATTTGTGTGAGATGATATGAGGATTCTGAGAAGAGGTTTGACGGCAAGATCTCCAAGGTCTCTTCCAATTGTATGATTCTGTGCCCTGATCTTACTTCAAAAGTCCCAATGAATTTTCTCTCCTACAGATGTGCAATCTCTGTAAGCACAAAGATTTCAGTTTGCATAAGATTCCTACAAAATATTTGCTAACTCTTGTTCTGACCAGGGAGGACTCCTCCTTTCCACCTGCATACTGACATATATTTTACCGTAAACTTCCTTTGTCTCATTTTTGAAAATTGAACCTTGTATTGATTCCGCATTAACCTGAACATTTGGTCTAAATCATCTAAATCCTAGTAGATCCCATGAATCTGACAGTTGATTTGGTAATGTATGCAGTGGTCTTTGATTTAAAATTAGAGATAGATGTAATGTATATGCATGTATGTTAGGTTTTCACCTGAGACTGGGGGTATTTACAAACAATGTATTAGGAAGGGACAGGTAGTAATAGTTATTATACAAATTGGAAAGTCTTATGTGGCCTGGTTTTGAAGGATTAATAGACGGCTCACTTCA